>NC_092621.1:42040000-42180000 GCF_047663525.1 Anas platyrhynchos | reverse complement strand
ATTTCAGGAGTCTCTTGGTATGATTCATTAGCTAGTATTTTTTTCAGTAATTCCCACTCTGAATTTTGATTTTTCCTCTATCCAAAATGGACTCCACTAATGACTCTGCCCTTTATGTTCAAGGCATATAGAAATCTATCTCAATTTATTTTCACCAAATCAAACAAACTAAAATTAATCATGGTAAATTTGACAGTTATAATTCTACAATGGTCTGTGAAATACTCTTTGAGTAGCAATTACATCAGAGATAATGATAATACATTATTTTAAATGTCTGTCATCATTATTATTAATTTGGTACCTATTGTCAAGGCAATAATGATAATGAGCTCTTTGGAGATTTAGGTGGATATTACATTATTTCCCTAGGTGTTCCCAGTGTAATGCAGAATTCAGTAGCCATCAGTAACAGATCCTTGAAAGAATATAAACATAGGATGATTTTTTGTTTGTTTGTGTTCTGTGTATGAACTATGAATAAAGAGTAATAATTGATTTTTATTTTAGATGAATAAAATAGCTGAGTGCAACTAGGAAGATTCCACAAGGCTGCATTCTGCAAGTGATGGCCCTTGCCCCAAGCTCAAAATGGCTGATGCCTCTGCTTATCCGTATTGTAGAAATATATGTTAGAAGTCAAGAAAAGGCAATTTTACATCACTGCTCCTTTATTGTGTAATAAATATTGTAATATTTGACTCATAAGAGGAAAGTTTCTGACATTCATGTGGACAGCAACAACTAAAATCACTGTGATTACTAGAGCTAGAAAGATGAAAGAGAAGTCAGAGTAATAGGCTACTTACACTTTTTTTTTTTTTTTTTTTTTTTTTTTCCCAAGAGAAAGGCATATGTAAAGAGAAAGCTTCTCATGGTCTGAATTCCATCATTTTTCCCATGTTAATATTTATTTGACATTGTCTCTTTTTTTTTTTTTTAAGATTTTTTTAAGAAAAAAGAAAAAAAAAGAATAGTTATTGAGTATTTAAGCATGGGAGGCAATCAATTCCAACTTTTCATTGGTATTGACATGCTTCTCAAACAGAAACACTATTTAAATCTATTCTTATTTAGTTAGCTTTCCAACATTGTTTTCTCTGTATTGTTTCTGCTTCTTTGATTTATTCATTTTTAAATTAGGATGAATCTTTGTAACAGATAATTATTACAAGCTGGAAGGTTTAGTCCTGAACTGCTGTTTTAAAGTATGTGAGGTTTTTATTCTAGGCAACCATGATTATTTTAGAAAGTTTGGAAGTTTTCTGGGTATTTCTGGTATAACAGCATAACCATAAGTAGCTTGTAACAGTGTGAGATGTCTAGATAGGAATGTACCACATAGAAGTTATACTGATTTTGGATGTGCCCTTGTAATCACTACTGGAAAGCCAGCAGTGAAATACTGTATCTGGTGAGAATATCCGTAGTTGGAGGAAGATGTTGGACATTTGGAGAGGTTGCAGAGATGAATAATTAAGAACTGTAGGGTGCTCCTTATGGTGCAAGACAGGAGTTCAATCTATTTAGCTGGACAAAATGAAAGTTAAATAATAACTTGTTCTTTGTATCTGACTGCATAAGAGCTAACAGTTTTAATATTGCAAAGCCTAATAACTTTCAACTCAGGTAAGAGGGCCTGGATTCTACAGATCTGAATTTCAGTTTTGCTATGAACTTCTTTCCAGGCCTCAGGTAAATTAATTAAGCTGCTTTGATCCACTTTTTGTATGCACTAAACAGTAATACTGGTCTCAGGCAAAGAGACTTCAAATACTTCTTCAATGCTGTCAGCCTTCTTACCAAATCCTGCAACTCATATTATTAGATCATTTCAATGGTTAACTAACCCCACGCCTAGTATTCTTATGGAAAAAATGAGGGGTCTGGTTATTCAAAGATGTTCTTTCTGTCTCTTTTACTAAGCACTTAGAAAGCACCAGTTGTACCAGTCCATACCAGTTGACCATTTACAAAGCAATTGCATTGTAGAGGAGATTAAACCCTCATATGGAGATTAGATTCCATCATATATATGTTCTATACTAGATTATTTTTTCCTCTTATGTAAAAGAACTATTAGATTCGAATTGAATATTATTGCTGTGATTGTATACAGTATTAGAATTAAAATAAAAGTGAAATATTTTTAATAATTTCTCTCTCTTCAACCCTCTCTAATTCTAATGTTTAAAAGTTTAATGAAGAGGATGACACCTGTTTCTTAATTAACAAAACTGAAAAAAGAGATCCTCGGATATATTATATGTCTTCTTCATATGCCAACTTTATATTTTTCATGCTTTAAATTAATGTTGTTATGAAAAGATCATAGAATCTTACAATCATAGAACAGCTCAGCTTGGAAGGGACCTCAGGTATCATCTAGTTCCAACTCCTCTGCCACAGATAGGGATGCCATCCACTAGATCAGGTTGCCCAGGGCCTTATCTACCTGGTCTTGAACACCTCCAGGGATGAGGCATCCACTTCTCTGGGCAACCTGTTCCAGTGTCTCAGCACCCTCTGAATGAAGAACTTCCTCTTAATCTCCAACCTAAATCTTCTTTGTCTGAGTTTAAAACCATTCCTGCTCATCCTATCATTATCTGACTGAGCAAAAAATTTCCAACTTTTTTCTAAGCCCCCTTTCAGTACTTTAAGGACTCGTTGAGGAGGTTGGACTCGATGATCTTGAGGTCTCTTCCAACCTAGAAATTCTGTGATTCTGTGATTCTATGACTCTGGAGCCTTCTCCTGATTCAACAACCTCAGCTCTCTTAACCTTTCCTCATAGGAGAGGAACTCCAGCCCTTTGATCATCTTTGTAGCTGTCCTCTGCACCCGTTCTAACAGATCAACATCCTTCTTGTGCTGGGAGCTCCAGACCTGGACTCAGTCCTCCAAGTGGTGCCTCACAAAGGCAGACTAGAGGGGGACAGTCTACTCCCTCCACCTGCTGGATACTCCTCTTTTGATGCAGCCCAGCCAACCCTTCATCCACCAAATGATCCACGGATCAAATCCCTGTCTCCAATTAGGACACTAGGATGTCATGTGGTACCATGGATGAAGGAAAGCATGTTGATATAGTATCCCTAGACTTCAGTAAGGCCTCTGACATGGTCTCCCATAGTATTCTTCTGGAGAAGGTACAGGTACACTCTTTGCTTGGTTAAAAACTGTTTGGACGGATGGGCCCAGAGAGTAGTGATCATCTGAACATGAGCTGGCAATGTGCTCAGGTGACCAAGAAGGCCAATGGCATCCTGGCTTGTATCAGGAATAATGTAGCCAGCAGGACCAGGGACGTGATCCTCCTGCATTCTGCTCTGGTGAGGCTGCATCTCAAGTACTTCGTTCAGTTTTGGGCCCCTCATTACACTGGAGGACATCAAGGCCCTGTAACATGTCCAGAGTAGGGTTATGAAGTTGGAGAAGGGCCTGGAACACAAGTCCTATGAAGAGAGGCTGAGGAAACTGGGGTTGTTCAATCTGAAGAAGAGGAGGCTATGGGGAGGCCTTATTGCACTCTACAACTACCTGAAAGGAAGTTGTGGGGAGCTGGAGGTTGACCTCACAGGTGATAGGGCTAAAGGGAATGGCCTCAAGCTGTGCCAGGTGAAGTTTAGTTTGGAAATTCCTTTTGGACATTCCTTCTCAGAAAAAGTGGTTAGGCATTGGAATGTGTTGCCCAGGGAGGTGGTGGAGTCCTCATCCATGGGGGTGTTTAAGGAAAGTTTGGATCTGGTGCTTTGGGACATGGTTTAGTAGGTGACATTGGTAGTAGGGTGAATGTTGGACCAGAAGGTCTTGAAGGCATTTTCCAACCTTAATGATTCTATGATTCTATGAAAGGCCTTAAATCCAGGTAGATGACATCTGTCAGTCCTCCCTTGTCAACTGATGTAGTCACTCCATTGTAGAAAGCCACAAGTTTGGAGAGGCAGGATTTGCCTTTGGTGAAGCCATTCTGGCTGTCTCAGATCACTTTATTGCCTTGCATGTGCCTTGACACTGCTTCCAGGAGGTTCTTTTCCATGATGTTGAGAGGTACAGAGGTGAGGCTCACCTGTCTGTATTTCCCTGGTTCCTCTTTTCTACCCTTTTAAAAAATGGGAATTATGTTTCTCCTTTTCCAGTCAGAAGAGATTCCACCTGACTGCCAGAACTTTTCAAATATGATGGATAGAGGCCTGGAAACTACATGAGCCGATTATTTTAGGACCCTTGGATGCATGTCATCAGGCCCTATAAACTTGCACTTGTTTGATTATTAAATAACGATGCACAATGGAACACAGTTGTGCCAATGACAAATCACTGCCTTGTGCTTTACCAAATTTCAAAATAAATGTGATTGTTATTGCTTAATGCATCAGAGTAATCGCTTATTGAGGCAGATACTTATTTATAACAGGTATTCACCTTCACAGTTGTCCTCTTTTGAGTCTATAAAAAATCAGAGCTTTGTTTATTGGGCTAGTTTTTCATCCAACTCTTCTTTTTATCTTTAATTACAAGCATTTAAAGTCTACAATTGTCAGCATCAATAAGTCTAGAATCGTGTTACCTTGTGCTTTTTGTAGAGCTGTGTGGAAAAGTGGATTTCTTCCTCTCAGAAGACCACACACATACTATTTCTGTGTCAGTTCATTGATACAAGCAGACTGTGACAAATCAACTTCTACTATAATTACATAAACTGGATTTGTTACTCTTTTTTTTTTTTTTCCTTCCTCCATCTGCAGCTATGAGTTACAGCAGGGACTCTTAATTTATGTATTCTGTTCAGTTCTTCAGCTGTCCTGAACTGCACATGGATCCGTAGAAGGGCCTCAGTCCTGCTCTTATAATGAGGAATTTGCCTTCAAAAACAAGTTGACATCAAACAAAGGAAATAATAAATAAATAAATAAATAAATAAAAATAATAATAATAAAAACACCCCAAAGTAGAACTGCTTGCTTGTTTGGGTAAGATAGTTCTACTATTTCTGACCATGTGTAAAAACAGAAATAGCTTTTGGAAACAAAATGTTTAACGGTTCAGAGGAAGGACAATGTTAATGATTTGCAGGATGTAAGCTAGAATGGCAGTGCCAGCCTTTTAGCATTCCCTTTGACCTTCCTCCTCTCTGATACTACACACAGGAAACAAATGTCTTAATCATGGAATAAACAGGGATCAGTTGGCTAATATTCAGCAATCTAGTTAACCACTGAGGCAGGGAGTTGGCTTCTATGTTAAATTGTATTCCTTGTGGTAGCTAGCTTGGAGTTATGTGTGATGAAGTTTCACATTTTTTCTTAGCACCTTTGTCCTCATCCCCAGTCGAGTAAGACCCCTGAAATTTCATCTGTGATTCATTTTCATCCAAAATGTTTTCTTTGGTGTTGCTAGTGATGGATAAATCACATGGAATTAAAAAAAAAAAAAAACAACAACAACAACAAAAAAACTTTAAAAGTCATTCAAATACACTGAACAAGAGAGCATTAGAAGCGACCAGCTGGCTGAAATTTAATTGGCAGAGTTTGGTCAATGTAAGTAAACTTGCCAAGAGTTAGTCTTCTGTTAGGTCATCTGTTTCCTCCTAACTAAACATATCATAGATATTTATAGACACAAATGTATTACTATTCTTCACCATCTCCAAAACTTGTCATTTCTAGTATTTGAATGTCAGTCATGAGGGAAAATAAGGAAAACTATAATGTAAGCTCCTGACATCAGATGGAAAATGTGAAGGGAAAACATTTGCTGTTTTTCTTTTCCAGAGGAAAATAAAGTTTAACAAGCTTCTTTCCTATTTTACATTAAAAATAAAAAATAATTAAAAAAAAAATCATGGAGATATATTTCATGCAGTTAAATGTTAATGAGGTATTATGCATTGCTAAACTCAACAGTAAAAAAAATATTCTGTCAGAAAAAGAAAAATATGTAGTGGGGGATTTTGTTTAGTGTGCTTGGGCTGAAGGGAACTAAAGCAATATTTATATACGGAAAAAAAAAAAAAAAAAAAGACTCACACTCATTCTCTTTTCTGTCTGCAGGTTGCTCCCTGTACAAACCATTATTTCTACCGTACTTATTCCTGTGGACTATTTGGACCATTTGAATCATTTGCTTTTGTTCAGGCCCAGATCCTACTCATTTATGATCAGAGGTCAAATAAAGTAAGCAAGAGTTTTTCCAATGATTTTAATGGTTGCCAAATTAATTCCATATGCAGAATTATACTGGTAATATTGTATTATGTATACTGGTAATATTGCATTAAATTATATTACACTGGTTGTTCTTTGCACTAGTGTAGTGGGTTTACATGACAAGGCTTTGGTAGTGGGGGTGGGGACATAGGGGTGGCTTCTCAGAGAAGAATCCAGAAGCTGTCCCATAATAGATAAGGGTCCCACCACTGGCAAGAACCAGGCCAATAAGCGATGTTGTTTGTGCCTCTGTGAGAGCAAATTTAAGACAGGGAAAATATAAAAATAAATAAAATATAATAATAAAAAAAAGATGCAGAATAGAGGCTGGGAGAGGGAGAGAAACAGCCCTGCAGGTTCTTCTTCTTTCAGCGAAGGAGGAGGGGGAGAGGTACTCCAGGCATGCAGCAGCAGTTCCCCTGCTGCCCGTGGAGAGGCCCCTGGTGGAGCAGGCTGTCCCCTTGCAGCCCATGGGTCCCATATGGAGCAGATCTCCACGCTGCAGCCTGTGGAGGAGCCCCCAGTGGAGCAGGTGGATGTGGCCTGGAGGAGGCTGCGGCCCATGGAGAGCCCCCGCAGGAGCAGGCCCCGGGCTGGAGCTACAGCCCGTGGAGAGGAGCCCATGCAGGAGTAGGTGACCTGGCAGGAGCTGCTGCCCATCGGGAACCCAGGTTTGAGCAGTGTGCTCCTGATGAATGGACCCTGTGGTACAGAGCCATGTGGGAGCAGTTCTTGAAGAGCTGCTGCCTGTGGTAAGCCCCTGCAGTGGGGGCTTACCACAGTGTACTTCCATTCAGGAAGGGCAGCATCCTGTGGGAGAGACCTCACATTGGAGAAGGGGCAGAGAATGACCAAGAAGGAGCGGTGGAGATGAAGTGCTATAGACTGACCACAGCCCCCATTCTCCCATTCCCCCATGCTACTCAGGGGGAGGAGGTAGAAGAGGGAAAGCATTTTGGGTTTCTTTCCTTTGTTTTTCACTTCTCCAGCTTGTTAGTAATAGGCAATAAATCTTACTGGCTCCCTACTCTGAGTCTGTTTTGCCTATCATGATAATTTTTGAGCTATCTCCTCATCCTTATCTCAACCCTTAGGCCCTTTGTGTCATATTTTCTCCCACTTCTCCTTTGAGGAGGTGGAGTGAGAGAGTGACCATGGTGGTACTCAGCTGCCCACCCAAGTAAAACCACCACAACTAGCTATATGGAAGACTATTATAAATTCCTGTTCAATTCATTGACAGTTTATTCATCCTTACTGCTTTCAGTAAAGAAATAATTGGTTACAAATGATTGGTTACAATTAAATTTTGGGCTGGATGTCCCTCCAGCTTCAGTTTTCATCAAAGTATGTAACTACAATAAATATGCCAACTTGCAAACCTTAAGTGATAAAAATTGTTCATGTTTTTCTTTATTACTCCTCCATATCTCCTCCGAAGTATACTGGTTTCTTTTTTTCTGAGGAACCAACAAGCTGTCTCTAGAGTATTTACTGATATCTTAATGGAGTTTACTTTCTTCTTGTGGCCCAGATTTTGAAGTTGCACTCCATTTCTGTACAGGAGAAAAAAAGACACAATATTCAAAACACTTCCCTACCTCCAGTACTTTACATTGCCTAGAATCAGAACATGTTCTATCTAAAAAATATAGATAGTGAAATGCAAAACTTTAACATGTAAACAATAATGCAGCTTTCTACCTTAGATTTTTTAGGTCTTGCAAGTAATTTAAGAGTATGTTAGGTGTATTAAAGGACCATTTCAAGATACTTAAAGACTCTTCAGAGAAATTATCCTGGCCATTAATCCTCAAAAATGCTGAAATTGCAATCTGAACAAAGTTATGTCTGAGAATTTCTTCTGAGTGCTGGTCATTTGCGACACATGTTTAATGGGATTTTAAAAAGGTATAAAAGGTTACATTGACCTTTGCAAGAGGTGGGGAGAGAAGTAAGGGGAATGTAAAGTCAAATATTTATCCTGCCACTATTGTTAGGTCTCCCTTTTAGAATGAAATGAACTTGCTTAAGATTAGTGAGTAACAAGCAGAGATAAAATGGAAAAAAAAAAAAAAAAAGAAGCAGTTATCATGGTCAGTAAGGTACTGCCTGTAAGGTATTTCTTTAAGTATCCTGGGGCAAGTTTTCTTTCTTTTGATTTAGTTTGGACATTATATCTGTGTACAATGTTTCTGCATCAAGAGACAGAAGGATGGCCCAGATGGCTGAGGAAGAGGAGAGGAGAGGAGAGGAGAGGAGAGGAGAGGAGAGGAGAGGAGAGGAGAGGAGAGGAGAGGAGAGGAGAGGAGAGGAGAGGAGAGGAGAGGAGAGGAGAGGAGAGGAGAGGAGAGGAGAGGAGAGGAGAGGAGAGGAGAGGAGAGGAGAGGAGAGGAGAGGAGAGGAGAGGAGAGGAGAGGAGAGGAGAGGAGAGGAGAGGAGAGGAGAGGAGAGGAGAGGAGAGGAGAGGAGAGGAGAGGAGAGGAGAGGAGAGGAGAGGAGAGGAGAGGAGAGGAGAGGAGAGGAGAGGAGAGGAGAGGAGAGGAGAGGAGAGGAGAGGAGAGGAGAGGAGAGGAGAGGAGAGGAGAGGAGAGGAGAGGAGAGGACTCACCAATTTATTATACACACTCCTTCCTGCTTTAAAAGTGCAGCTCTGCACTGGCAAACAAACAATTCTTTTCCCTCTTTAGGCCTCTCTCTTTAACAAAAAGAAACATTACATGTTTGAGTAGATAACAAGAGGTACCATTAAGACACAGAAAATTGAAAACCTAGACTGCAATAAAATTGCAGACACAGGGGAATTAGTAATAGCTTCTCCATGTTTTAGTAGAATACTTCCTTTTTATTCACCCAGCAAACAGTGTTCACAAACAACAGCGAAGAACAAAAGCTGTGATTTATATATATGGACAGGTATACACGCACCCCTGACCTCCTGCCGCCTACCTTGCCCTCAGCACCAGAAGCAATTTATGGAGACCGGTCTAAATAAACATTAAAGAGTCAAGGCCACAAACTGACAGCAAGGAAAATCAATGGCTCCAGAAACCAGCTGGTAGGATCGATAAAAGAGATTAGGCATCACAAGCTAGCATGGGGCACTTACAGGTAAATGTAGCTTACACTTCATCTGACAGGGCTCTCTCAGCATCAGGATAAAAACTGTCATAAAAACAGATGCGCACTGAGTAGCCAGTGGTAGACGCTCCTTAGCTGCAAACACTAAATGCTGACCTCTGAATAAAAAGGATTTATACTTAGGCCACAGGGAATTTCCAATTGCTTTTTCAGAGTCATCTCACACACCTGTGACTTTGCCCATAGGAATTGTTTCAGATACAGGTTTAGAGAACTCTCTGTTTTTTTCTTTGTTTGTTTTGCTTTCCTGGATTGTTTTTCAAATCCTTTCCTTACAACATCTTACTGAGTTACTTTGCTCTGTATAACCTGTGCCTCTATAACCACTGCATTACACGAT
Organism: Anas platyrhynchos; assembly: GCF_047663525.1. Lineage (NCBI taxonomy): Eukaryota > Metazoa > Chordata > Aves > Anseriformes > Anatidae > Anas > Anas platyrhynchos. The sequence continues at coordinate 42,170,304 of NC_092621.1, read as the reverse complement.
ACATTACATTAGGATAGGAGACTTCTGCTGAAATCAGTTCAACACCTTTAGTTTCTACAGATCTAGGTTGGAGACATGAAACTTGCTAATGCATGGGGCAACTTCAGTTTCTGCAGTGGCATCTTTCACCTCAGCCTGTATTCTGTCTGGGCTGTATCAAATGCACAGCTGGACCTAGATGAATGAAGAGCCATCCTTATTATCAAGTGAGAGCATGGCTATTTTTTCACAGCCTGTGTGCCTTTTACCAGATCATAAATGTTAATGTTTTATTATCTGTGATCATCCAGTCACCAGCATGAATCTAAAGCTGATTGATAGCAGCAGCCTGTGTTCTATTATTCTGTCCAGACCTGTGACTGCAACAGTATTTATTATCCCACTCAAGGCTCCCAGCTCTTTTTAAATTTTATCTTTTTCCTTTTTAGTTATTTTTTCAAATGAGTCCATACCTTGTTTCTTCAGAAATATACCATGAAACTTTTAGCTTAGTAGACTTCTGAGAGAAACCACAGATATATTGCTTCCTTAGGCAAACTTGAATTTAGACTTCCAGGTTAGGCTAGAATAACTATCTAAACTACTTGCTACCCCTAATGAAACAGGGGTGTAGGTGTGGGAGGGAGACATTATTTCCACCAGGTATCCCTTCCTTCCTTTCATAAACTTCTACACTCCAAAGAACCATAAGCATTCATTTTAATGGATCAAAAAAATGCTACAGGTGGGAGAAAAAAAAATAAGATCTTAAAAGTCTTTCATTTAAATTCAATATCACTTACAGGTCAATGTCTGTTAGAGACATAACAACACTTGATAAATGAGTAGATAGGGTCTGTAATAGCTTCAGTTTAAAATTGATACAAGAGATAGCCTCACTAGCCTCACATGGGCTGCACTTGTGAAATGAAAAGATAGGTGATATTAAAATGAGCCACATCAAAAAACACAGCCTTTGCTGCAATATGAGCAGCTTATGGATAGCTTATGATAGGGACAAAAATAAATAAATTAATTAATCCATTATTAAACTAACAAACAAAACTAGGAGCACAGTAACTAGCAGCATGCACACATCTTTATATTATAGAGGCCTGTAAAATCTTTCCTTCCTGCCACTCAGATTGCTTGTATTTTATCTGGTTTACTTGCTACCATGCAGCTCTCAACTTACACTATACTTCAATATGCTTGACATTTGAAAGAAAATGTGTGTGCATTTCCTCTATTAAGAAGAGTGACCTGACAAACATGCCTTCACATCTCTTAGCAGCATGTCAAAAATAAACTCACTGAGACCACAGTGCATCCATTCTGTCATATTAATGAAATCCCCAATAGTCTCAATCTTCATCTTAGATTCCAAGGAAATAAATAACTTACAAGAGAAGAGGAAGATGCATGTTCTTACTCTGATTTAGTATCTCCATCAAGGTTATATATGCTGGTCATAATGGGCTTTTTGGTGTTGAATGCTGTACAAACCACACAAGTGCAGACTTATATCTTTGGAGAAATGGAAATCAATAGGGATTTAGTGCCTAATTACTCTGGAGGATCTGCATCACAGTTCTACTTCAAGATGGAAGAAATGTGTAGATTTCTTAAGTCACCTTTAAGTGAGCTAGCACAAGTGTTGCTAGCATCCTTGCCGTAGTAACATGGCACAAGCATGGCATAGTAACTCAGCACAAGCTAATTTCTCAAGTACATGGTAGTCCTACCTGCCAGTATTTGCAGGCTTTTCTGGGTTCCCTGCTACTGTGGTTGTGGGGCTAATACCATTTGAAACAATATTGCAAATGTTCCTTCTGTAGTATTCACGATAATAAAAGTATGAATATATTGCATTATGATAATTATAGGTAGCATAACTATAAAGTAAAGATGAATAAGGCTTAATGAGTGGGCAGGTTGTCATAGAACATATACAAGGAGCAAGAAGAGAAAGGGAGAAGACTAGTTCAGAAGAGGTTCCTGAGTTCAGATAATAAGAAAAGCATTGCAGAAATGGTAGGGCTAGGGAAGGGTGGAATTCAATGTTCCCACTGCTGCATAGAGAAGAAAGTCTAACTGTTCAATTTACTGCTATTTTCTCTATTTATACCTTGTTTTTTACACAACTTTGACCGAAAAGTGGCCCTCTTTTAATAACATAAATTACTTTGTCTTTTATTTTATTTATTTATTTTTTAATGTTAGATGCACTGTTGAAAAGGTGTAAGAGTTGTGTAAAGACATTACAACGATTTTGCAACAGGAGTGGCTTACTCAGAGAGAGGAAATCTTTCTTCTTGATGCCAGAGGTCAGTGTCTTAGTCAAAGCTCTCATTTTGCTTTGCTGTCATGGCATCACTACCAGCAAATTGAGATTATTCACTTGAGAGCAAAGCAAAAAGACAGGAATGAATTTATCCTTGATCCTTCCTTGACTATCACAAAGTCTATGATGGTTCTACCTTAAGAGACTGGCATCTTTTTTTTTTTTCTTCTTTTTTTTTCTTCTTTTTTTTTTTTTTCTCTCAGATATAACTACTTAATAGGTCTCTCTAAATGCTAGGGAATGATGGTACAATGAAAGGCCAGGCACGAGGTGCAAATGAGTAACTGGGGCAGAGAGGAAAACAGATGCTTTAGGACATATATTTTGTTCCCTAAGAAAATGATAAACTCTTGCCCAGGATTAACTACTTCTCATTGAGGTTTAGGGTTTAGGTTCAGCAAATTAAAACTGTAAATTAAGCACAGCTGGAAAAAAAAAATAATAATAAAATAAAATAAAATAAAATAAAATAAAATAAAATAAAATAAAATAAAATAAAATAAAATAAAATAAAATAAAATAAAATAAAGTTTAAAAAGGTTTGCACTCAGTGTTCTGGTCCATATTTAGTGACTAAAAGTTCTGAGGCAAAGAAGAATTATGATGAGTCTGATTCTAGGCAGGCTCTTCAACTATTAGGATATTTCTCACTTAAGGTTATTGTTTTCCCATGAACTTTCATCTAGACTTGTGGTTAGAACTGATATGTTAACACTGTGTTGTTTTTTTTGTTGTTTGGTTGTGTTTTTGTTTTGTTTTGTTTTGTTTTGTTGTTTTTGTTTTGTTTTGTTGTTTATTTTTTGTTTGGTTGTTTGTTTTTCCCTCCTCTCCATTCAGTGAGTCAGCTTTTTTCAATAAGACCTTCTTGGCTCTGTGCTGGATCCCAAGAGCAGCAGACAATTCATACTTGGCACTGGATAACTGACCATATTGCTGACCCAGAGAACAGCAAACAGTTCATTCCTGGTACAGAGAGTCAATCACTAACACACTGATTGTTTTTTCACAGAAACACAGAACATTAGGGATTGGAAGAGACCTTGAAAAATCATCTAGTCCAATCGCCCTGACGGAGCAGGAATACCTAGATCAGGAATGCATCCAGGCGGGTTTTGAATGTCTCCAGAGAAAAATACTCATTGTGGTTTAACCCAGCTGGCAGCTAAACACCACACAGCTGTTTGCTTACCCTCCCCCCTCCCTCTCTGGGATGGGGGAGAGAAATGGGAAAGTGAAGCCTGTGAATTGAGATAAAGACAGTTTATTAAGACAAAGAAAATAAAAAATAAAAATAAAAATAAAAATAAAAATAAAAATAATAAAAATAAAAATAAAATAAAATAAAAATAAAAATGTGTACAAAACAAGTGATGCATAATGCAATTGCTCACCACCCGCTGACTGATGCCCAGCCTAACCCCGAGCAGTCCACCCCCAGCTAACCACTCCTATGGTGTTCAGCATGACGACAGATGGTATGGAATACCCCTTTGGCCAGTTTGGGTCAGCTGCTCTGGGTCTGTCCCCTCCCAGCTCTTGTTGCACCCCCAGCCTGCCCACTGGCAGGACAGACTGAGAAGCTGAAACGTACTTGGCTTGGTGTAAGCACTGCTCTGCAACAATTAAAACATCAGCATGTTATCAGCACTCTTCTCATCCAAAGCCAAAACACAGCATTCTACCAGCTACAAGGAAGAAAACCAACTCTGTCCTAACTGAAACCAGGACAATACTACACAACCAACTTGGACAGCTTGTTCCAGTGTTCTGTTATACTCACTGTGAAAAAGTTTTGTCTCATATTTAATCTGAACCTCCTAGGTTCCGGCTTGCACCCATTGGCCCTTGTCCTATCATTGGGTGTCACTGAGAAGAGCTTGTCTTCATCCTCCTGACACTCAAGCTTTTCATATTTATAAACATTAATTAGGTCACCCCTCAGCCTCCTCTTCTCCAAGCTAAACAGACCCAGCTCCCTCAGCCTTTCCTTGTAAGGGAGATGCTCTTTTTGTTTATTTTATGTGTATAAACAAATGATTCAGTTGAGAAAGGGACGGGACATTGATCCCTATCATCCAAGGAAAGATAGATATTTAAGGCCTTAAAGACTGAAGTCACTCAAAAGCTGGCCAGTGAGGTTGAATTTAAATTTTAAATTCTTGGGAGGCATTTGACTAGGCTTCTTATTTTTCTCTCTTTTCTTTAAACACTAGTATCTAGTATTATCAATATTTTTAAGCCCACATTGCTGTTTTAAACTGGATAAGTTTCTGAAATTGCAAGATAATTAATTAATATGAATGGGGTAACCTGCAGTCCGATCCTTCTCTGGGGGCTGTCCTTTCTCATATTTTCAGTTTCTTCAGTGACACAGAAGCCATCACAATTGCTTGCTTTTGGGAGGTTGCCATTTCTGGCTGATAGCCATTTGGGATTTTTGTAATACCTGCATTTTGAAAAATATTTCAAAAACAGGAAATGACCAAGGCATTTCATATATCAAAAACTAATATCCACAAAAGGTTGAGGCTATTCTGCCTGAGTAACACACAGTTCTAGTACCTTTTCTCTGCAAATGACTCTGAAGAAAACTAGAAATCAGGGTAATCTCATTAAAGAAAGTTACTTTAATTCAGATAAGTGAGAATAAAGGAGTACACTCTAAGTTTATCAAGATGTTTAAAAAAAGTGCAAGGAATGTGATTGAACTGGTTAAGGGACCTCAAGGAAATGTAGTGAATACAATGTAAGTAGAATGTAAAGCAGGAATTAATATGAATAAGATTTTGTCTAAAGTTAATATCCATTTGCATTAACACACTGTTATAGAGAGTTTTCATTGTAAGAAAGAATTGTACTTGAAAATTTGATTTCTTGAATCACCAGAAATTATATGTCCATTCCTTTTAAGTATTTTTGGTCCATTTTTCACCTTTGTGGCTTCAAAGGAGGACTTAAAGTGACTTAGAGAAACTTTGCTGGAACTATGGAAAATGGTCATACATAAATTGAAGTAATCATGAGACTTTTTTTAGGTCATTTATGCATACATAATGTGAGTTTCAAGTACTGCTTAATCGAAATAGAAGAACTGTAAAGCCACATAATTGGAGATGTGAGATAAACATAGAATCATAGAAACATAGAATCGTAGAGTGGTTTGGGTTGGAAGGGACCTTAAAAATCATCTAACTATAATCCTCCTACCATAGGCAGGCATGCCACTCACTGGATCAGGTTTTTCTAAGTCCCATTCCAACCTGGCCTTTAACATCTCCAGGGATACCGCATCCACAACTTCTCTGGACAACCTATTCCAGAATGTCACCACACTTACAGTGAAGAATTTTCCCCTAATGTCTATTATAAATATATCCTCTTTTAGTATAAGACCATTCCAGATCAGACCATAAGATCAGCTTGAGGAACCTGACCTCCTTCTATGACAAAGTGACACGCTGGGTGGATGAGGGAAAGGTTGTGGATGTGGTCTACCTTGACTTCAGTAAGGCCTTTGACACTGTTCCCCACAACATTCTCCTCAAGAAACTGGGTGCTCATGGCTTGGACTGATGTATGCTTCATTGAGTTAAAAACTGGCTGGATAGCTGGGCCCAAAGAGTAGTGGCGAATGGAGTTCAATCCAGTTGGAGGCCAGTCACTAGTGGAGTCCCCCAGGGCTCAGTACTGGGGCCAGTCCTCTTTAATATCTTTATCAACGATTTGGATGAGGGGATCGAGTGCACCCTCAATAAGTTCACAGATGACACCAAGTTAGGTGCATGTGTCGATCTGCTCAAGTGTAGGAAGGCTCTGTGGGAGGATCTGGATAAGCTGGATGGACGGGCTGAGGTCAACTGTATGAAGTTCAACAAGACCGTGTGCCGGGTCCTGCACCTGGGGTGCAATAACCCCAAGCAGAGCTACAGGCTGGGAGAGGAGTGGCTGGAAAGCTGCCAGGCAGAGAAGGACCTGGGAGTATTGGTTGATAGTCAGCTGAATACAAGCCAGCAGTGTGCTCAGGTGGCCAACAGCATCCTGGCTTGCATAAGAAGCAGTGTGGCCAGCAGGTCTAAGGAGGTGATTGTCCCCCTGTACTCGGCTCTGGTGAGGCTGCACCTCGAGTACTGTGTTCAGTTTTGGGCCCCTCAGTACAAGAAGCAAATGGAGGTGCTTGAGCGAGTCCAGGGAAGGGCAACAAAGCTGGTGAGGGACCTGGAGAACAAGTCCTGTGAGGAGCGGCTGAGGGAGCTGGGTTTGTTCAGCCTCGAGAATATGAGGCTCAGGGGTGACTTTATTGATCTCTGTATGTACATTAAAGGATGCTGTAGGTGGAGATTGGTCTATTCTGCCATGTGTCTGGTGACAGGACGAGGAAGAATGGGCTAAAGTTGCTCCAGGGGTGTTTTAGGTTGGATATTAGGAAGAACTTCTTTACCGAAAGGGTTGTTAGACATTGGAACGGGCTGCCCAGGGAAGTGGTTGAGTCACCATTCCTGGAGGTCTTTAAAAGATGTTTAAATGTAGAGCTTAGTGATATGGCTTAGTGGAGGACTTGTTAGTGTTAGGTCAGAGGTTGGACTGGGTGATCTTGAAGGTCTCTTCCAACCTAGACGATTCTCTGATTCTGTGAAAATAGGTGGCTGGATGACAAACAGCTGGGTTACAGTCAGTGGAGATTAGTGGAGATTTGAACAATGACAAAATTAGATACTAAATGTGACTTCATATGTAAATGATCTTCCTCTTGACCAAGATATACAATTAATTGATAGAGATTATTAGAATAGAATCCCAAATAGTTCCAGTGATCAAGAATCATGTTTTCTCTTTTCCTTGGTTAAAAAAAAAAAAAAAAAAGTTTATATATATATATAGATTATATTATATATATTATTATTATTATATAATATATTGTCGTGGTTTAACCCGGCCGGCAGCTAAACACCACGCAGCCGTTTGCTCACCCTCCCCCCTCCCTCTCTGGGACGGGGGAGAGAAATGGAGAGTGAAGCCCGTGAGTTGAGATAAAGACAGTTTAATAAGACAGGAAAATAATAATAACAAAAATAATAATAACAATAATAATAATAATGATACAATAGTGATAATACGAAAGTAATAGTATGTACAAACAAGTGATGCACAATGCAATTGCTCACCACCCGCTGACCGATGCCCAGCCTAACCCCGAGCAGTCCGGCCCCCTCCCCCCAGCTAGCCACCCCTATATATTGTTTAGCATGACGTCAGATGGTATGGAATACCCCTTTGGCTAGTTTGGGTCACCTGTCCTGGGTCTGTCCCCTCCCAGCTCTTACTGCACCCCCAGCCTGCCCGTTGGCAGGACAGAGCAAAAGGCTGAGATGTCCTTGGCTTAGTATAAGCACTGCTCTGCAACAATTAAAGCATCGGGGTGTTATCAGCACTCTTCTCATCCTAAGCCAAAACACAGCATTCCACCAGCTACTAGGAAGAAAATTAATTCTGTGCTAACTGAAACCAGGACATATATATATTTATATATATTATAAAATATATAAGTATTATAATTATATATAATTATATATATATTATATTTCATAAATAATATTAAAGCATTATGGCATTACATATATATGTATTACATATCACAGAATCACAGAATCACAGTATTTCTAGGTTGGAAGAGACCTCAAGATCATTGAGTCCAACCTTCGACCTAACGCTAACAGTCCCCACTAAACCATATCCCTAAGCTCTACATTTAAGTGTCTTTTAAAGACCTCCAGGGATGGTGACTCCACCACTTCCCTGGGCAACCCGTTCCAATGTCTAAAAACCCTTTCAGTAAAGAAGTTCTTCCTAACATCCAGCCTAAAACTCCCCTGGCGCAACATTAGCCTATTCCCCCTCGTCCTGTCACCAGGCACGTGGGAGAATAGACCAACCTCCACCTCGCTACAGCCTCCTTTAAGGTATCTGTAAAGAGCAATAAGGTCGCCCCTGAGACTCCTCTTATCCAGGCTGAACAAGCCCAGCTCCTTCAGCCGCTCCTCGTAGGACTTGTTCTCCAGGCCCCTCACCAGCTTCGTCGCCCTTCTCTGGACCCACTCAAGCACCTCGATGTCCTTCTTGTAGCGAGGGGCCCAAAACTGAACACAGTACTCGAGGTGCGGCCTCACCAGAGCCGAGTACAGGGGGACAATCACCTCCCTAGCCCTGCTGGTCACAGTGTTTCTGATACAAGCCAGGATGCCGTTGGCCTTCTTGGCCACCTGAGCACACTGCTGGCTCATATTCAGCTGACTATCAACCATCACTCCCAGGTCCTTCTCTGCCTGGCAGCTTTCCAACCACTCATCTCCCAGCCTGTAGCTCTGCTTGGGGTTGTTGCGCCCCAGGTGGAGGACCTGGCACATGGTCTTGTTAAACTTCATACAGTTGACCTCAGCCCATCGGTGCAACCTATCCAGATCCTCCTGCAGAGCTTTCCTACCCTCGAGCATATCGACACACGCGCATAGCTTGGTGTTATCTGCAAACTTACTGAGGGTGCACTCAATGCCCTCGTCCAGATCATTGATGAAGATATTAAACAGGACTGGCCCCAGCACCGAGCCCTGGAGAACACCACTAGTGACTGGCCTTCAACTGGACTTGACTCGATTTACCAGCCAGTTTCTAACCCAACGAAGCGTGCGCCAGTCCAAGCCAAGAGCAGCCAGTTTCTTGAGGAGAATGCTGTGGGAGACGGTGTCAAAAGCCTTGCTGAAGTCAAGGTAGACCACATTCACAGCCTTTCCCTCATCCACCCAGAGCGTCACTTTGTCATAGAAGGAGATCAGGTTCGTCAAGCAGGATCTGCCTTTCATAAACCCATGCTGACTGGGCCTGATCGCCTGCTTGCCCTGCAAGTGCCGCATGATAACTCTCAAGAGAATCTGCTCCATGAGCTTCCCTGGCACTGAGGTCAAACAGGACTGTAGTTCCCTGGGTCTGCCCTCCGGCCCTTCTTGTAGATGGGCGTCATGTTTGCTAGCCGCCAGTCAACAGGGACCTCCCCCGATAGCCAGGACTGCTGATAAATGATGGATAGGGGCTTGGCCAGCTCCTCTGCCAGTTCTCTCAGTACCCTTGGGTGGATCCTATCCAGCCCCATTGACTTATGCACATCCAAGTGCCGTACCAGGTCACTAACCAGTTCTTCATGGATAGTGAGGGCCACATCCTGCTCCCCATCCCCTTCCACCAGCTCAGGGTACTGGGTATCCAGAGAACAACCGGTATTGCCGCTAAAGACTGAGGCGAAGAAGGCATTAAGCACCTCCACCTTTTCCTTATCTCTTGTAACTAAGTTTCCCCCCTCATCCAGTAAAGAATGGAGATTCTCCTTAGTCCTCCTTTTTGTGTTGGTGTATTTATAAAAACGTTTTTTGTTATCTTTAACGGCAGTAGCCAGATTGAGCTCCAGATGAGCTTTGGCCTTCTTAATTTCCTAATAATAATATATTCATCATAATAATATATTGCATTACATATATACATAAATATATATCTATATTAAATATAGATATATATATATTATATATATTTTTATATTAAATATAAATATATATTATATATTATATGCTTAATATTAAAGAATGAGGTATTGAGTAGTTAGCACTACTCCCCTGTACAACTCTGCCCTATTTCTAATACATATAACTGCTGCTGCATGAAAGACATTATCGTTCCTCCCCGTCCCTCATCCCCAAAAAGTTAGGAAACCAATATATATATTTATACCAAACACTGAGTTTATATAATTAACTTACTGTGGATGTGTAGGGACACAAAAGATTACAGATAGTTAAACAATGCAACATCTCACAGAGTTAACTGCATTAAAGATGTCATGGTGCTTGTCACTTAAAATCCAGATGAAGTTTTTTTTTTGTCTGTTTTCAGTTTATTTATTTATCGTCTAATGCATTCCATATGACACATAATAACTTATTTTTGAGATAAAATTTCATTTATGTTGACATATTCAATGTCATTACATTTTACTTTGTTTTTCCTTGCAATTTCTATTACTGAAATTTTTCTGTAATCCATGAAAATAATTGTAGAGTAAAAATTTTCAGGTGCTCTTGATAGCATTAGTGCAGTTGAAAAAAATATTTTCAGCAAGAAAAAAATATTTTCAGCAATAATTTAAAAGAATTTTCATTTTCATTCATTTAAAAAGAAAAGTTAAATATTCTTGTGGTCACTTCAAAAATATTTATTAATTTATTTATTCATCTATTTATTTACTAATGTGTAGGACACTATATTTTTAAGCAAATTTTAAGTAGAAAGTTTAATATTATCAAAATCCATTGTGTTTATTTTCATAATTGTATTTCCTATGAAATTTTGGAACACATACTGCTGGATATTGGGAATGAGATGAAGTTCAGAGGATGACAGAAGAAGATGATCAATGTCAAAAGTGATACAAACTGTATACATTATTATTTTACCAGGAATTTTGTAATGTTGATATACACCACATTTTCCATTTTAAATGCAATCTTTTCATGTTGATCCAAGGAAGAGATGGTGAATATAGCATACTTTGTATGCTATTGAAAACTTTTAATAATTTAGTGTTGAAAGTTGGCTTAAAACACAGTATGTGTAACTGTTTCTCCAAAGAGGGTTTTATTTAACAAGATGGAAAGATGTAATATGCCTAGATATTAAGAACTGTGATATCCTTGTTTAGTTTGCCCTCAACATTAATAATCTTTCATCTTCAGCGAGGAAAAAAAAATGCTTAATATTAAAGAATGAGGTATTGAGTAGTTAGCACTACTCCCCTGTACAACTCTGCCCTATTTCTAATACATATAACTGCTGCTGCATGAAAGGCATTATCGTTCCTCCCCTTCCCTCACCCCCAAAAAGTTAGGAAACCAACCATCAATTATATCAGTTGCTATATTCTTAAGCAACTTCAATCTGATTTCAAATCAATCTTCATTAAAAATTTTGCCAACAGATATATTACGTGAATTGGAAGCTTGTACCAATCAAATACTTCTGAAGCTGGTCAGAAATCTGTTATGCTCCATTATCACGATCAATGAAAAAATTATCTTGCCTTCTAACTTCTTAATCTTTCCACAGTGATCTACCACAGTGAAAGAAAAAAAAAAAAATCTAATCTAAAATGAGATTGTCCTGCTTATCCAGCATTGTAAAAGTAGTTTCTGTGTGCAGTGAAGCTGAGACAGTGTTACAGTGCTAACGGTGGGAACATTATCTCACTAGGGATGTATATATTAAAATTAAAATGTATATTAACTAAAATCTCCTGAATGTTAACATCCTTCTGTACAAAAGCCTATCTACCAATCTATGCATGCTAGAAAAAAAAAAAAAAAGGTCAGTATTACTACTAGTTTTAAGATAAGAAGCTTAAAGCTTAAAAAGATACTAAACAACAAAATTTCCTCTTTTAAGAGTTTTTCTAGGACTACAAAGATACATAAATATTTCAAGACATTCCCAGAAATTACTTATTTTCCTGATATCCTTGAGAGTGGCTGATGAAATATTAAAATGAAACAGTTACATTTCCTGTAGTGAACCTCAACTGTCTTGGTCTTGTGACCTTTTTTTTCTATATGAGAAAATTTCTCTAATGTGGATAATTGTACTTATAGCTGGACTGAGAAAATAAGCCAAGAAATAGGCATCTGTGATTCTGTTAATTGCTCCAGAGAGTCAACAAGCTGGACCTTTTATCCATGCCTTACAAATCTTTTGACAAGCTAGCAAACTATTTCCCAAGTATATTAAATAAGATGAACTAATTTCAAAGAAGAAAAAGGAAGGCATGAAATACAGTGTGTGCACTAAAAAAAGAAAGAGGGGTAAGAAAATCCATTTTCAGACTTGGAGCTTAAAATTAATGTTAGTTTTCTTAGTGACGTACTCTATCTTTCTTAGCATGCTGCTAACAGGCAAGCAGCAAAACAATTTACTGGTTTACTGCCTTTGATTTTATGCTAGTTGCAGTTGTACCATGTCAAACAAAAATAATTACAAATATGGCAGTATGCAAATCAGATGAAACTACATCTAAATACCTATTTCACATGCGCATCCTGTTTTAGGCTTCAGAGAGCAAATGGATAAAACACTGGGTTTAACTCTAAGGTCAAGGCTGAAATCATAACTAAAATATGGATTTGCGTTTTAAAACTATAAGACATGCTTGGTCACAAATACCATATAATTTTCCTTGCTCTGAAGAGGTATGAGTAAGTATGCTAATGGAATTACCCCTCACTCTTCTGAAACACAAATTAGGTTTCGAAAATACAGTGTAGCTAACTAAGGAATCTTGCTGTAATTGAGATAACAGAGATCATATAGCGTACACATCTGTATGCAGAGCTCAAAGGACAAATGACTCAGATAATGACGAATGTGAGAGTATAAGGAAGGTTAGTGCATATGAAACCTCTGAAAAATTTTTATAACCACAATTCAATGCACATCATTAGCATACTAAAACTGCAAATCCTTTTTCTGTTTGGACTGATTTAAATTGGAGAATAACCCCCCACAAAAAATCTTCTCTTAAAAACAGAGGCATGTGGATATTTGAGGATTCATTTAAAATTGTCCAAGGTCATGAGATTACAAACAACATACTACAGAGAACATGAAACCACAGAATCATGCAATATTCTGAGTTGGAGGGGTCCCACAAGCATCATTGAGTTTAACTCCTTTATCCCCAAAACACTACCTGAAAAATAAGACTATGTGTCTGAAAATATTGTCCAAATGTTTTTTGAACTCAATAAGACTCAGTGCTGCGACCACTTCCTTGGGAAGCCTGGTCACTCTCTCAGTGAAGAACCTTTTCCTGATATCCAGCCTGAACCTCCCCATTGCAGGTTCAACCTGTTCCTCAGGTCTTGTCACTGTCCCCAGAGAGAAGAGATCAGTATTTGCCTCTGCTACCCTTGTGAGGAAGTTGTAGACTGTGATGAAGTCTCCCCTCAGTGTCCTCTTCTCCATGTTGAAAAATCCAAGTGACTTCAGCTGCTCCTCATACATCTTCCCCTCTAGACCCTTTACTGTCTTTGTAGCCCTCCTTTGGAGACTAACAGTTTTATCTTTCTTACACTGTGGCGCCCAGAACTGCACACAGTACTTGAAGCAAGGCTGCAGAGTAGAGCATGACAATCCCTTCCGTTAACTGGCTAGCAATGCTGTTCTTGATATACCCAAGGATATAGTTGGCTCTCCTGGCTGCTTAAGCACACTGCTGGCTCATGTTCAGATTGTTGTCGAATAAAAAACCCAGATCTCTTTCTGTGAAACTGCTCTCCAGCATCTTGTCCCCCTGTTTGTATGTATAACCAGGGTTGCCCCTTCCCAGGTGCAGAATCCAGCACTTGGTTCTTGTTAAACTTCATATTGTTGGAGAACAGTTTAGAGTGATATGTTACCCAAAAACAAAACAAAACAAAACAAAACAAAAATATATAAAAATACATATGTTTATAATGAATATTATTTATTGTCAGCATTTGAGAGAGGTCTTGACAGCATTCAGTCTTGCACAAATAATTTTAAAGACAGTTCTTAATAAAGCTATCAGAGCACACATTACATAAAACTTCTCAACTCTCCAGAGAAAAAAATACTGTTTTCAGGTATATTAGCTCTTCTGATGATCTATGGAGGCTGAAATTTGCTCTTTTGTTTCTCAGATATTCATCATATTTTGAGAGATATTTCAGATGGTTTTCAATAATAAGGTCAGGATAAACAATGTAGAATACCTTCATTGGTATATTAGTTAATATTTATATTAAAATAGCAGTCTTGTATCCCCAGTTGTAACAAGACATTTTTCACTGAGCACCTGAAAGAAAGAAAAGAAAAAAGCCCTTCCCAGAAGAACTTTAATATAATTTTAATTTTAAAACATAGGTCTATGTCCATAAAAAATCGAAAATAAAATCTGGCCAAAATGATGAGACCCTGTATTGGTTCTGGTATCATCCAGAAACTTATTATATTCATATTAAAACAAAACAAAAACTTGCCTACAGCTTTCAGTTTAAGATAGAAAATAGAATTAAAATAACTAACACAAAAAGTGGATTCATTAGATAAAGTATCAAACTAGATAGAGTATCAGTTATCTTTGTGTGGAATAACTGCTGGAGGTGACTCATTGAGGCTAAACATTTTTCCGTGTCCTAAGAGAAGGTTCAGTGTTGAGGAAACTTCCAGGGTGAGATGCAGTGGATATAAAAGGAATCTGTTCCATGATAGTCCTCTTGGCAACAGAGCCTTCAGCCTTAGCTATTGGTGACATCAGGGGAGCTTGGTGTGCTGACTTGAAGAGATACAGCATGGAGGGTGGAGTGTTGTCAAGACACTGTGGCCAAGCTCTATGCTATCACTGCAAAGATGAGGAACCAGATGGTATTGTAGAACTGATAGACTGCATGTTCAGCCCTGACTCTAACTGATAAGCAAATCATGTCTTTTGGGTGAACTTTGCTCATTATAATACCATTATAATGCCAAAACACACCTCCATCCCAAAGGCTACCTACCCTCAAGGTGCACCCACCCCTCACTGAACATGCACTCTGCATTTCTCTGAGCCTATACCTCTAAACAAAGGCAAGAAAAAAATATACCAATCACTATGAAGACACATATGATTAGAGTCACTCAAACCTCACCTAAAAGTAAAAAAAATGTATAAAATAGCCCAAGAGAAGAAAAACATGGGAAGACACCATTGCAGACAAGTTGGAAGGACATTGCTGACTTCTGGGATCAGTCAACAGGCTGAACCTCTCTCCCCCCACGCATAGATATGGGGGGAGATCTGAACTCTTGGAGCACTTGTCCAGGAAACCTAACACTCTCTGTACAGTTGTTTCATAAATTAGCACATGTAGTTGGTTACGTTTGTCATATTCTTGGTGTCTGTATGTGTTTTGTAGACAGTGCAGACACCGGCAATCCAAAGGACATCTACTCCTTTTGCTTCAATAAACTACATCAGTCATTTGCTAGATGGAAACTGTATTGCACTATTTGTGCATCTGTGATCATGATAATTCAATGCACATTGAATGCAACTGGACTTTACTTTCAAAGTAGGCATCACTCAGAATCTATGTCCAGATGTCCCCAGCCCCTCTGATATTTGAGGACAAGCTGGAACACATGGAAGTGTAGGTTCTGCCAAACTTCGTTACCCTTTAACACAACACTTTGGAGTCTTTTCCCTTGTTACTTTTCTTTTTACTTATATATTGAGTCATAAAGAGATTTGGATGAAATACTATCAGTATAACAGTTACAATAAACTTTATATAAAAAGTTATTTTTATATAACTTATATGTATATACTTATATACATATACTTATATATACTCATATATATATATTTTTATATATATATACTTATATATACTTATTTTTATGTTTGTTTGTTTGTTTGTTTCACTTTCTTGCTGTATTTTCTTTGTTTTACTATTATCACTTAAACCATTACACTTCTAGTAAATGAATAACGATACATAGATGTAATGGACTCTATTACATTACAAACTGTAATGAATTTCCTTGAGGACTCTGAGGAAGTGATTTGTTCAGTGAACACAGAAGTCTTAGAACTGTGTCTTGTGGGAATGAGCTGTATCTGAGTATTTTGCTATGTGAATAGTACCAGTAATCAATGTGTAATACTCATAATCAATCACATTTACCATACAGCTATATTTTTCACTGTATGTTTTTGACGTCATATTGCCATCTTATACTTGCTTGCCTCAGTCTTCCTTGCTTTTTGGATTGATTCTGTCACACGTGCTCACTTGTACTGCTTGCTATCTCATCCCTTTTTATTCTAGAGAGAATATTGTTGAATTCCATTCAATGCCAAGGGAATGGCAGCAATTTTCTTGATTTTTGATTTAAAAAATGGCTGTACTAACTTATTGGCTATAAGGCTATAGTAACATACAAATTAAAAAATTAAATTATTGCTGAAAATAATTGTTCTCACAGAATCACAGAATCACAGAATTTCTAGGTTGGAAGAGACCTCAAGATCATCGAGTCCAACCTCTAACCTAACACTAACAGTCCCCACTAAACCATATCCCTAAGCTCTACATCTAAACGTCTTTTGAAGACTTCCAGGGATGGTGACTCCACCACCTCCCTGGGCAGCCCGTTCCAGTGCCTCACAACCCTTTCAGTAAAGAAATTCTTCCTAACATCTAACCTAAAACTCCCCTGGCATAACTTTAGCCCATTCCCCCTCGTCCTGTCATCAGGCACATGGGAGAACAGGCCAACCCCCACCTCTCTACAGCCTCCTTTAATGTACTTATACAGAGCAATAAGGTCACCCCTGAGCCTCCTCTTCTCTAGGCTGAACAAGCCCAGCTCCTTCAGCCGCTCCTCATAGGACTTGCTCTCCAGGCCCCTCACCAGCTTCGTCGCCCTTCTTTGGACCCGCTCAAGCACCTCGATGTCCTTCTTGTAGCGAGGGGCCCAAAACTGAACACAGTACTCGAGGTGCGGCCTCACCAGAGCCGAGTACAGGGGGACGATCACCTCCCTAGCCCTGCTGGTCACAGTGTGTCTGATACAAGCCAGGATGCCGTTGGCCTTCTTGGCCACCTGAGCACACTGCTGGCTCATATTCAGCCGACTGTCCACCATCACTCCCAGGTCCTTCTCTGCCTGGCAGCTCTCCAACCATTCCTCTCCCAGCCTGTAGTTCTGCTTGGGGTTATTGTGCCCCAGGTGCAGGACCTGGCACTTGGCCTTGTTGAACTTCATACAGTTGACCTCAGCCCATCGGTGCAGCCTATCCAGATCCTCCTGCAGAGCCTTCCTACCCTCGAGCAGATCGACACACGCACCTAGCTTGGTGTCATCTGCAAACTTACTGAGGGTGCACTCAATGCCATCATCCAGATCATTGATGAAGATGTTAAAGAAGACCGGCCCCAGCACCGAGCCCTGGGGGACGCCACTAGTGACTGGCCTCCAACTGGACTTGGCTCCATTCACCACAACTCTTTGGGCCCGGCTATCCAGCCAGTTTCTAACCCAACGAAGCGTGCGCCAGTCCAAGCCAAGAGCAGCCAGTTTCTTGAGGAGAATGCTGTGGGAGACGGTGTCAAAAGCCTTGCTGAAGTCAAGGTAGACCACATCCACAGCCTTTCCCTCGTCCACCCAGCGCGTCACTTTGTCGTAGAAGGAGATCAGGTTCGTCAAGCAGGACCTGCCTTCCATAAACCCATGCTGGCTGGGCCCGATCGCCTGCTT
This sequence comes from Anas platyrhynchos, assembly GCF_047663525.1. NCBI lineage: Eukaryota > Metazoa > Chordata > Aves > Anseriformes > Anatidae > Anas > Anas platyrhynchos. The sequence continues at coordinate 42,152,630 of NC_092621.1, read as the reverse complement.
GCCCTTCAAGTGCCGCATGATGACTCCCAAGAGGATCTGCTCCATGAGCTTCCCTGGTACTGAGGTCAAACTGACCGGCCTGTAGTTCCCCGGGTCTGCCCTCCGGCCCTTCTTGTAGATGGGCGTCACATTTGCTAGTCGCCAGTCAGCTGGGACCTCCCCCGATAGCCAGGACTGCTGATAAATGATGGATAGGGGCTTGGCCAGCTCCTCTGCCAGTTCTCTCAGTACCCTTGGGTGGATCCCATGCGGCCCCATCGATTTGTGGACATCCAAGTGCCGTAGCAGGTCACCAACCAATTCTTCCTGGATGGTGAGGGCCACATCCTGCTCCCCGTCCCCTTCCACCAGTTCTGGGTACTGGGTATCCAGAGAGCAACCGGTTTTGCCGCTAAAGACTGAGGCAAAGAAGGCATTAAGCACCTCAGCCTTTTCCTCATCTCTTGTAACTAAGTTTCCCCCTGCATCCAGTAAAGGATGGAGATTCTCCCTAGTCCTCCTTTTTGTGTTGATGTATTTATAAAAGCGTTTTTTGTTATCTTTAACAGCAGTAGCCAGATTGAGCTCCAGATGAGCTTTGGCCTTCCTAATCTTGTCCCTGCACAGCCTCGCTACATCCTTATAGTCCTCCTTAGTGGCCTGCCCAATTTTCCAAAGATTATAAACCCTCTTTTTCCTCCTAAGCTCAAGCCACAATTCTCTGTTGAACCAGGCTGGTCTTCTTCCCCGCTGGCTCATCTTTGGGCGCATGGGGACAGACCGCTCCTGCGCCATTAGGATTTGCCTTTTAAAGAGCTCCCAGCCTTTCTGGACCCCTCTGCCCTTCAGAACCGCCTCCCATGGGACTCCACCAACTAGTGTCCTGAGCAGCCCAAAGTCAGCCCTCCGAAAGTCCAATACAGTGGTTTTACTGGTTCCCTTCCTGGCCCCGCCAAGAATAGTGAACTCCACCATTTCGTGGTCACTCTGCCCAAGACTGTTCCCGACAATCACATCCTCCACCAGTCCTTCTCTGTTTGTGAAGAGAAGGTCTAGCAGGGCACCACCCCTGGTAGGTTCACTAATCAGCTGCGTCAGGAAGCTATCTTCCACTTTCTCCAGAAACCTCCTAGACTGCTTCCTCTGGGCTGTGTTGTGCTTCCAGGATATGTCAGGGAAGTTGAAGTCCCCCACGAGTACAAGCGCCGACGAATTCGCAACTTCTGTCAGCTGCCTGTAGAACTCCTCATCCGTCTCCTCATCCTGGTTTGGCGGTCTATAGCAGACCCTGACCAGGACACTAGCCTTGTTGTCCCTGCCGATCCTAACCCAAAGGGACTCGATCTTGTCATTCCTAGCCTCGAGTTCTACAATATCGAAAGACTCTCTAATATAGAGAGCCACACCGCCACCCCTTCTGTGCTGCCTGTCCCTTCTGAAGAGCCTATAGCCAGGCATCGCAGCACTCCAGTCATGAGACTGGTCCCACCACGTTTCCGTGATGGCAACCAAGTCGTAGCCTGCCCGCTGCACGATGGCTTCCAGCTCCTCCTGTTTGTTACCCATGCTGCGTGCATTGGTGTAGATGCACTTCAGCTGGGCCTTTACCTTATCCTCCGGCCTTGCCATTGCTCCCCCTGGCACAGCCCCAACAGTCCTTGCTTCAGCCCCATCCCCCTTCTTACCTAGTTTAAAGCCCTATCAATGAGCCCCGCCAGCTCCTGGCCCAGGATCCTTTTTCCCCTAAACGATAGGGACCCGTCTACGGCCATCAGACCAGGTGCTGAGTAAACTGCCCCATGGTCGAAAAACCCAAGATTTCTGCGTAGGCACCAGCCCCGGAGCCACGTGTTTAACAGGTGGGCTTTCCTTGTCCTCTCCGTACCCCTCCCTGTCAACGTAGGGATGGACGAAAATACTACCTGCACTCCTGCTCCGTCCACTAACCGTCCCAGCCCCCTAAAGTCTCTTTTGATAGCCTTCAGGCTTCTGTCATCAATGTCATCACTACCTGCCTGGACTATCACAAGAGGATAATAGTCTGAGGGGCGTACCAGGTTGGGGAGCTTCCTGGCAACGTCCCTGACCCTGGCCCCAGGGAGGCAGCAGACTTAATCTAAACTTCTCTCTAAATGCTACTTATATAGCCAAAATTATTTGTCATATGTTAGACATCATTCAATACAAGCATCTTGTTTACATTATAAATAAATACTTTTTTACATTATAAATAAATACTTTTATTGTCAGCATATATTACATAATCACATGATGCAAATTTTTCTTTTAAGAACACTGTTTCTTTTGGTGTACACAGCACACCTGCAATACATGAACATGCACTCTGGCTTTGGTCCAAAATGTTACCAAGGGATTTGAATTTACAACACTAAGTTATGTTTTTCCAATGACAAAAATCAACAGTATTGGAGTAAGATGAACTCAAAAGAGAGTAAAACCATGTGGCTCTAATTCTTTTACGGGCTTGTGGTTTATTATTTAAACTGAATCTTTCAATCTTGGACTAATTAAGTTATATTCTAATTTGGAACATTTTCCTTTTCAAAGCTTTTAAAAAGTCAACTGATTTGTTCTTCTTTGTCCTGAGATAACTATTAGAAGTATCAGTGATGGATTTTTTATGTAACCTGATAGGAATACTAAAGCCATTTAACAGGAGGGCAAGGTTGAGATTATTTTTTTTCTTCAGCCTGTTGATAATTAAAGAGCATTTCTGTTCTTAATTTGCAAAGAAAAATTATGTACTCTTTTGTTCCAAGAATGCCAGGGACTGCACGGCTTGTTAGCAACTATCCGTTTATTGTCTCTGAGCTAAATACGGTCCTTATGCAAAAGTGTCTCTTCTTTACGAACCTTAACAAACACAATAAACAAGTAGAAATCATGGCAATAGTCCTACCTCTTTTGACGTCAATGACAAATTTCCAATTAACTCTGGTAGGTTCTGAATGTCATCCACTGTCTTTCAAGTGTGCAAAGATGGGCACTGAGGCACATCCCAAAGAGTGCTTGTAAAGAACTTTTTCCCACAATCCAGTGAACATTGGAGGAATATTCCATGGCTGTCTTCAGTGCAATGATGTTTGTGGGGATTAAAGACAGTGAAGCTGTCTACACAGCCTACCACTTTGCTAATCATTGTCTCAGATCCCTGCTCCTCACACATCAGCATAACTATATATGAGGACTTTCCTGCTCTGTGTTTTGAATGCCACACAGTTAGGAAAATACAGTACAAATCTGGTAGTTTTTCAGAGTATATTCATGAAATAATAAAAGGGGGCAACTCACAGGTTGCTCTCACTCACCTAAGCAGCATGTCCAAGTCTTCTGAATGGAAAGTAGTAATATTTAAGGTGTCTTTATTGTCTCTCTCCCACCTGTAGTCCTAAAGTAAAATTCCCTTACAACCCACATAATTCTATGCACAAGATTTTGGTTGAGGCTTGTCCAAAAGCACATGTAAAATCCCTAAAAGCACTCTTGAAGTAGAGCTATTGGAAACAAGTGATGTGCTGATATAGGGTGTAGCTCAGAATAATTTACCAGTTTCTATCAGAGTAATATTTTTCACAGTAAGCAATCCCAATTTATGTTTTCATTTGATGTGTTCATATAAGTAATAAGAAAAGAAAAAAATGTGGCTATTTAAGAGATCTTGAAGACTTCTTCTTTGTTATATGAAATGTTTAGAGGGCAACTGGGACAACCAGGATTGATTTTAGAAGTGATTCTTCAGTATGAGGACTGAATGTCAAACTACATTCAAAACCCTTAATATGAATTATAATATTATATAATACTTTCCAAATCTTAGTTCTATTCATCAAACTAAGTGTGCAGTTAACAGTAGCATAACAGTTTTGCTGATCATTTCTTATGCTTTCTTGTTTCCATGTTCTTTTTTTTTTAATAATTTTATTGATTTTTAAATAATTTTAAACTGTGAGGATTTTTATTTTCTAAAGTAACCAACTTCCCTGTAATCCTCTTCCCTTCCCTTCCCTTCCCTTCCCTTCCCTTCCCTTCCCTTCCCTTCCCTTCCCTTCCCTTCCCTTCCCTTCCCTTCCCTTCCCTTCCCTTCCCTTCCCTTCCCTTCCCTTCCCTTCCCTTCCCTTCCCTTCCCTTCCCTTCCCTTCCCTTCCCTTCCCTTCCCAGCATTTTATTCTCATGTCTTTACTTTTACTGTCCTAATCTCCTCTTCATCTTACACTCTTCGCTTCTGCTCTCCACACACTGTGTCCACTAATTGTGCTATTTCTTTATTTAGGTACCTTTCCTATTAAAATCATTGTTGTAGTCTCTTTACATTCTTACTCCTAGAGGTGATGATTTCTATCCTAATAACCATGTGACAGGAAAAACCTGTACCACCCTCTTCCTGTTTGTTGTTGGTTCTTTTTCGTCATGTTGCTTTGAGCTAGAAAGGGTAGCAAAGAACAAAACAAAGAAATAGAATGCATGGTTTTCTGTCTCAAGAGCATGTTTTGCAGTCCTTGACTTTACAAAGTGGTCAATTCTCTGATAATTTTTAGCCAGTTTCCAAAGAATTATCACATATTTTCAAAGCAAGGGACTGAACCATATGATGAGCCTTAGAAAAGCCTTATCAGCAGAGCTTTGGAGATTTTCTTATTACTGAGCAGTGTTCTGGAGTTTGATTTAAAGTTGATGGTTGTTTTTCTCTGTGAACTTATGATAACGTCCTTTTCTCTGCTAGGGTGAGCTTTCAAATCCCAGAAGGCTATGCTGCAGCTGTGATATAGAATTCAAAGACACCTGAGGAGAACAGCACACAGAAAAATGCACTAGACCAGGTGAACATTTGCTGTCATCAGAGGAAAAAGAATATGATTTATTGTTTAGAATTTAGAGTTATTGGTTAAAGATTCATTGCAATCTTCTGCATATTCTGCAAGAATAGATTTTGGGGAGGTTATAGGCCATATGAACAGAAAGTTTATCAACGTGAGGGAAAAAGGATCAGCATAAACTTAGAAAATATAAATCAATTTAAAGTTATTTTTAATATGTCATTACCTTATAGTTAAGACAAAGAAAGAACTTCCGGGTTTTCTTTGAAAATTAAATGATATACGTATCTGAATTCTTATTTCCTATTGCACAAGCAATTCTACCAAATCTGTATGGTTAACACTTCATTCTGGAACCAACGTTCCAGAAGACATGGTTACACAAATTTGCGTCCACAGTTAACTATCAAGTTTTTAAATAACCTTGCCTCAGAAGTGCAGACACCTATAAAGAAAATATTTATGAAACACTTATTAAAACAGTAAAATATAGTCAATGTACTGTTCAAAATTGGTCAAAAATGATATTAACCCTATCTGCAGTCCTTATTTATTTATTTATTTATTTATTTATTTATTTATTTATTTTTAAGGAGAAAGCATTTCCCATTTTTTATGATAATACCAACATCCTGTCTGTTAAATGATTAAGTATAGTCTGTTAAAGAGTAAGTTTAGTTCACCATTGCATAGAAAATTCAGGATGTATTCTCAAATCACCTGGAAGAGAAAATAGAATCCAATTGTTCACAAATAGACTGTCCCATGTGAGCTAAAAGGCTCACCTTTGGTCACTGCATTAGTATTAAATCTTCATTCTTGGAAGCAAGTTGTTATTACACAAAATTGGCTAAAAGTGGATTTTAATGAAAGTACACAAACATTAAAAAAAGCTTATAGGAAGAGGGCAGATAAAAGCAAATGTCTCAACTGTGCATTAGGCGGTGATTCTAATGGATGATGATTAAATTTAAGTTAACACAGCGCCAAGTATAGTCAAATTACTAGCAGCCATGGTATTGCCAACTGATATTACAGTAGCTAAGAGCATCACCTAAGATGGAGTTTCCCAAATTCCTGAAGTATTTTGTATTAACTTTTGATGGGTAAAAGGTAAACAGTTTATCTGAAGTCTTTTTAAAATATCTGCATCAGCTCTATTCAGTATACAAACTTTTTGTTAATTGTGAAATTGTTAATTTTTGAAATTGTGTTTCATTTCAAGAGATGATGTTTCTATGGTTTAGAAATATGGAAGGCAATTATCTCATTGATTCTGCAAAGATTAATTTCATACAGATAACATAAGTTCAGGGACTTAATATTACCAATGTTGATTGAACATATCTTTAGAAATACCTTTGTAATTCTCACATCTCTGGATGATGTGTCCTCTGGATCTCAAAAAAAAAAAAAAAAAAAAATAAAAATAAAAAAGGACTTTTAATTGCGTGGAATGAGGCTACTCTGTTTCAAACCTCTCAGGGAGTTAGTTTGATAATAGATTTTCTCCCATAGCACTGCTCATTATCTGTAGTCAAAGCCAATGGTTTGATTATCCCCTTCCTTTCAATTAGGCCTCTGCACCCACGGGGCCTGGCCAAGTTGGTGTATTGATATAAGTTAACTTTCAAGTTAGTTTTGCAGGGTATCACAAGGATGGGTTGATCAGTAGAGCTTCAATCTGAGCCAGCTGCAAATCCAGACAGTCACTGAAAAGAATCAAAGATATCCACAAAATAACCCCATAGTTAAGACCTAAAAATACATGTCAAGGTTTGAAGCCTGATTCTGCCAAAGAAGCACAGATAGTTTGTATTGATCTGGGAGCTTAATGGAAGTACTGTAGAGCAATGGAGAGACATTCTGCTGAAATTATTTTGTGATTCCTGTGATTCAAGCTATACTGAATTATCAAGATCCCCTCCAAAAAAATCCAATGCAAGATCTCATTGCCTGTTTCATTTTCTATTTAAATGTGTGCAGTTTTTCCTGCTAAACTCATACTTACGAGTTTAGCATACTTACAGCCCTGTTTAAACAAAGGTGAAAGAAAATTCTTTATATCTTGTTCATGCATACAACCTGACATTGAATTTATTGCTTAACGTCATTACAACAGCAAACTACAGAATAATACCCATTATTTAATTTTAAAACACCGTACCACGTAGTCCTAAAGGATACACTGACAGTACCCTTTACGTTACTAAAGACAGCATCCCCGAAACTGAAGGTAGTGGTTATTAATTAATACAGCTATCGCTCTAAATGAATACAAAATGAATTGCTTTAAACTCGAGACTTAAATGAAGTAAATGTAAGACCTATTGTATATAATTGGTACATAATCAGTACCATTCTGAATCTTCCCCTTAAGAGAATTCTAGAGAAAGTTTCACGTGAATGAAACTGTTTGTCTCCAAATACCCTATATTAAAGAGTTGGATTGAAAAAAAGAAAAAAAGAAAAAAAAACACACAACAAACAACAACAACAAAAAAAATAAAAAAAAATCTCTTAAATTGCTAGAAATGATGTGAAAAAATACAGCACACATTTTTGCATGGTAGTAAATGTGAAGAAAAGTTGTGAGAGACTGATGAGGAAACATGAATTTACAGAAGAGGGTTCACAGTACAAAAAAAAAAAAGTTTTTGAGAGTATATGGTGGAGGAAGGAAATAAGAATGGGGGGAATAGTTTTAAGGAATTACTGTGAGTAAGGTGGTAACTTTGCTGGTGGCAGTTATCTTACAACTCTATTTCCATGGAGTAGGAAAACCTGAAAAACACTATAACTCTAAGTGACACAGAGGGTGTTGAGAAAAGAGAGAGAGATAGTGTAGGGCTTCTTCTGTATCTCAAGAAGAAGGGCTTAATAACAAAAGGCTTAATAAGATAACAGTGTTATTAAGAGAATGGGTAGAGGAATATAGATAATGAAGAAAACTTATAGTCCTTCAGATGCTGGTCACACAGGTGCATGATTATGCAGCATCATACAGAGCCCTGAAGGATTTCCCGATGATGTGCTGTACATAGTAGATCCTGACCATGAAGCTCTCAGTTTTGGTCACTCAAGGTGGTATATGTTTTTCATACATGAAAGCAACTTATTCATAAAAGATGTTCTCATGAGAACTCCCTCATACCTAACTGCTGGATAAAGTCAAGGCCACACAGGTGATGTAATGGCAGCTGCAGAATGGGAGTCAGCTGCAGGCTTCTCTGGTACAGTGAGCTGGTGAAGTTTGTCCTGCAGCCACAAGACTCATGAAGCATGGGACAATCTGAAGGTCACTCTATGTGTGTTGCACAGCACAGCTACGGGCTGTGCATTGTCATGTTAACTGTGATATTAAGTGTGACGTTGGTCACTGACTCTGGCAGTGATCAATAAACTGTACTGATGACTTCTGCATGCCTTTAATATGTGTACCAGGACACAGGACTGAAAAGGTTTCTTCAGCTCTTATGAGCCTTTCTTTCTCTTCCCATTCTGTGAATAGTGATCTTGGAAATATCCCTTGCTTTTGGATGTGCCTGACTTTCTTCCCATTGCCCTACCTGAGTACCAGTTTATGCAGAAGATCTGACCCTGGGTGAGGAACAAATTCATCTCCTTTATTTTCATATATGGCAAGATCTGAGTAACAGGATAAAAATAAGGAGGCATGACCTGATACAAATTATCACTAGAAAATGTTAATGAGAATGTATGCACACTCTGTACAAGGAAAAGAAGGTAAAGCCCAGTTAGATAGAGACAAGACTTAAATTATGAAAAGATTTAGTTTTAAAAAGATAATTTTTTCATTTGAATATAAACTTACACAGTTAGGAACAGAATTTAAGAGACCGCACACAAACTTTATCACACCTACATTCCTCTTGAAAGGAATATTATAGAAACGGTTTCTTCAGCAACTGTATTAGTTCACTCTTTGCACCAAGTGCATGGAATCATGCTTGTTTCAGTTTGACAAAGTGTATTTTGATTTGATCACATTCAAAGCTTTCTTCTTCCTAAAATGGATAAGGAAAACCCAGGAAATGGTTTTAAAGTACATATGTATACATATATATTTACACTTACTAGCTCTTCTGAACAGTTGATTTACTGCTAAGGGAAGGAAAGAAAAAAAAAAAAAAAGGAAAAGAAACACACACACATACATTAACAGATAGAGTTTACTTCATTATGTGTGTAATAAAGTGGCTAATGTTCTTTTCCTCCCTTTTGTAGCAATAGTAAATGAAGATTTGCATTCTGGGTAGAGATTTCTCTGGGGGAAGCAGGAGAAGCCTAGACTGACAATCCCTAAACCCCAAACCTTGTTAAATGCAGTTTCAGTCCTGGGGACCTAATGCACTGATTGCTTCCTGTGAAGGAGTCTCATTGCTTGCTCCATTCAGTCCTATTACTGAAGGTCTAATTACATCTGTTATGCTGTTCAGTTTCACAGACGGTTGCTGAGGGGAGAAGGGCATGAAACTAGGAGAAGGGTGGGAGGGCAAAGGAGAAGAGAAACCAAAGTATATGGCAGGAATAAAGCTCACAGGTCTTGACTACTGAGAAATGATCTGATGACTGAGCTGACTACTACTATGTGAGATTATGTCCAAACCTCCAAGTGTGTCACTGTAACAAGACAAAATAGAGATGGTTCCAATTTTGTGTTATTGCCCAGGCAAGAAAGAACCAATTATTCTGTCAAAATTTTAGGTACTGGATTTTTAAAGCTTCACAAGGACTTAGCTTAAGCAAACAAATCAGTATGAAAAAGCAAGAAGGGGTGGGCACAAGTGAGGAAAGAAATGCATTTTTTAATAATCTTGCAAAGTTTCATTTACATTCTAGGCTGCCAAAACCCTCTTTAGGCCTTGTTTTCTCAATGTAATGTAAATATCACATGCCATATTATGTTTTTCTGTAGCCTAGATTAAGGCTGTTATCATGGGCTAATAGTGCTCAAAATGAGAGGAGGGGAGGAAGGTGGAAAACGACTCATTATTTTTAGATGGCTTCACTTTTCCCATAGGGTTCACATAGATCCTACTTAGCAGCAACTCATTCCAGCACTGATTAAGTGGGAAATACACAGAATCTCAAAAGGTCAAACCTATAATCAGCTGCCCTAAGGGGTTCACATGGAAAACTTCTTAATCTAAGTTCAGTTTATTTCAGTCTTATAACAGGATGCAGCCAGTGATATGATACATTGATGGGAAGAGAGTTTATTCCTAATAGAGCTTCTACTATGTCTCAGCATTACAGTATATTGTCTTATCTGTGGTTTTGGTCAGAATTCCCATTACATGTATTTTCTCTATTCTATTTGTGCATTCTGAGCATTTGCTTTTCTATTGGTGTGTGGGTAAGTGTGTATGTGTGTGTGCAGGTAGTCAAATGTACATGAGACTTGCATACTACTTTCTGCTGAGAAAATAACCCCCAAGTTGATCTACAGAGAAAATTCAGAAATAACATTCTCCCATAGAAGAGAAAAAAAAAAGAAGGAAATTCAACCAAACAACCAACCAATCAATTCAAAATACAACAAACAAACAAACAAAAACACTTATAAAAGGCAAGTTTTTAAATAAGCACTATTTCTGTCCATGTCATATGTAAAACATTAAAGTGTATTTAAACACTACTCCGTTTATTTCCTAAAAGGTTCTTTCTGGTTACTACTTTAAATCTTGTGAATCATCCACATACCACTGCATAGGTGTGTAAATGGGCTGAATTGTACAGTTTCCAGCACAAGTTCCAAACTCTGACACATCTGTACTTTTATCATTACAAACTCAGGACTCCTCTTTTATCTTCACAAAGACCCACATAAGAAGAACCACTCCAAACTAGTCCTTTACTAAGCAATAATTGGACCTGTTTTTATCAGCTGATCTTTTAGAGGAATAGAGCCTCCCTAGGTGACAATAAGTGTTGTTGTATTTACTAAATATATTTACTGTATTGTTATTAAGATGAGAATTTGTATAATGATCATATGGTCTGATTATTTTGTTTTTTAATAGAACTGTAATACAGTTAATCTATTTCACAACTTTAGAGACAACCATGCAGATAAAATCAGTGGAAAAGGCCCAGAATTAAGTAATCAAACACGTCAAGATAGACGGAATTTTTAGCAAAAGCACTTCTTGTCTTTCAAAGTAAATAATCCACATTGAAGTCCCGAAAGAGAAACCAAACTCTAGGGTTTGTAAAATGCAAGTGCTACACAGTTTGGGGCAGAGGACATCTGGCCAGAGGTATATGACTGACACATGACATTTACTCTGAATCTTGAAACAGACATTTATTTAAAAAAAAAAAATTAAAAAAAAAAAAGGAAAAACACAAAACAAAAACAGGCAAACAAAAAAAAAGCAAACCAACCAACCAACAAACAAATTAACAAAAATTTAAGTGCCGTCCTGTTCTCTGAGAGAAATTTGTTTTCAAAGATAGGTTTCCAGAAGTAGTGGCAAATAGATTCATATGAAAATAAACCTTCTCACAGTAAAATAACAAGATCTGGAACTAATAAATATATGTAAATGGATGCACGTAAGAAATTCAAGATGCACTTGCACTGGTAGGTACAACTACATGTGAAAAGAGATATTTTAGTTAATTGATTTCCAGACAGAGTGAAATGATTATTTATTTATTTATATATGTTTTCATAACAAGTAACATCCCTATTCCCCGTGAGACAGTAGAATGTCAATTTTGTAGACAGTTACCAGATCAATGTGTTACCTGAAGTTAGACTTTTAGGTAAAGATGTATCATGACAAAATGAACACTACAGTAGCACCGGAAATGGTACAAAAATCTATTGCACCACATGCAGTACAAAGGCAGATCTTATAAGGTTTTGGGTAGTAACACTTTTCAAGATGCGGTCTCATTTCTAAAGCCCAAGTAAAGCTGAGGAGAAGCCATCAAATGCCATAAAAGTACTGTGTTTCTTTAGTGGCCATAAAGTCCATATAGGCCATTTGACTCACTGTTAGATCAGTATGACAGAGTTTTTCTGATAATAAGAATCTCAAGTCCTCACAACTGTCAGAATAGAAGTGGGAACTCTTCCTGTAATAATAATAAAATTACATTCAAACTACTTTGAAAGGTGTGAAAATGTTTAACACTTTTGTTTAGCTCTTCTTCTTAACATCTTAGCAATAATTAGTGGGTGAGATCCTATGGGACACGGTCCTTAGGGACAGAGGGATCAGAGCTGGCAACTCTTTAAGGATATTTCCCTTGAAGCGCAAGATCTCTCTGTTCTTATATGTAATAAATCAAGCAGGGAAGATAGCAAGCTGGCATAGTTGAACAAGGGCCTTCTGGTCAAATTTAAGCAACAGAAGGAAAAGCACAGACATTGGAAACAGGGCCATTTTCCCTGGGAAGAGTACAGAAATGCTGTCTGGATGTGCAGGGATGGGGTTAGGAAAGCTGAGGCACTGACAGAACTAAATTTGGCAAGGTATCCAAAGAATAACAAGAACAGGTTGTACAGGTACATGGGACACAAAAGAAAGACTAGGGAGAGTGTAGAGCCTCTGACAAATGAAGACAGAGAACCGGTAATGACATATATGGAGAAGGCAGAGGTACTTAACAACTTCTTTGCCATGGTCTTTCTTCATTGGTGATCTGACTTCCCACTTCTCTTGTGTCTCCAAACCTCTAGGTGGGGACTGGGGAGCAGAGTCCATCCCACTGTAAGTGTAGAGGGAGTTCAGCACCTCCTGACACAACTTAACAACTACAGTCTATGGGTCCTGATGATGTGCATCCCAGGGTCCTGGGGGAATTGGCTGATACAGTCACTGAGCCACTGTCCATCATATCTGAAAAATCATGTCATTCAGGTGAAGTACCCAGTGACTGGGGAAAAGGGAAACATCACTCTCATTTTTAAAAAAGATGGAAAAGAAGACCTAGGGAACTACAGACAAGTGAGTTTCACTTGACCTTTGAGTTGAACTTCTTTGGGTTCTTTGATCATGGGAAGGTCTACATGACACCAAGCCTTCTGGAACCAGATGGGATATGCCTCTCTCAGAGACTGGTAAGGATTTTTGCTCAGGAGTTGTCAGGGCTGATAGACAGGGCTTCAAACTAGCATCAAAGGGGGAAAGGGATAAAACCAGGCATGCTAGTGATGAGTCAAGGTGTGGTGCACTAGAATCAGAGGGACTGTGTGCCAGTGAGGTCATTCAGTTGGCTCCACAAGGTGCTGCGTGTAGGGGAGGCACATTTGAAGTGCTTCTACAAGAACACACACAGTATGAGGAATAAAATGGATGAGCTAGAAGTCCTGGCTCAGTCCCACAGCTATGACATCATCAGAATAAGCAAAACCTGGAGGGGTGAGTCCTGTGGATGATGTGCTGCAATAGATGGTTACAGGCTCTTCAGGAGGGACAGACAGGGTAGGCAAGGTGGGGGGGAGGGGTGGCGATGTATGTGAAGCATGGGCTGGACTGTGTGGAACTTCAAGTTGGTGATGGCAAAGTTGAGAGCCTTTGGGTGAGGATTAAGGGATGAACAAACAAAAGGGATATCATACTGGGAGTCTATTACAGACCACCCAGCCAGGATGACAATGCCGATAAATTATTCTTTCCAGAACTAAGAGATGCTTCTATATCAGCTCCCCTTGTCCTTATGGGGGATTTTAACTTGCCAGACATCAACTGGGATCACCACACTGCTGACCTGAACAAGTCCAGGAGGTTTGTGAAGCACCTAGATGATAACTTCTTGGTGCGGATGCTAAGGGAGCCACCTAGGAAAGGTGCCCTCCTAGATCTGTTGCTGGAGAACAGAGAGGGTCTTGTGGGAGATATGGCAATTGGCAGCTGTCTCAGTCATAGTGACCATAAAGTGACTGAGTTTGGAATTTATGGTGACAGAAGGAAAACTGCCACCAGCCCTGGATTTGGGGAAAGCAGACTTCAGGCTGCTCAGGAAACTAGTCAGCAAGGTCCCCTGGGAAACTGCGTTTGAAGGCAATGGCATCCATCAGTGGTAAATCTTTAAGCATTGCCTCCTAAAAGCACAAGATCAGGCAATGTAGGATAACCCGACTGAAAGCCCCGGGACAAACGGACACAACGACCAGCGTTCTGTGCCGTAAGCCAATTTATTGCTGCGTGACAGTATCTTATATAGTGTTAAAACGTCCCACCCAGGAACCCAGGACCCCTCCCACTGTGCTCGCAGGCACCCCAGACCCCTCCTTTTGTGCACGCAGGCACAACCCAGAATAATCCCACAAGGCAACTCCAAAATACCGGAAGTCAGGCAGGCGGGGCAGAAGGCAAGCCTGGCTGACCATGGATCTTCTACTGGAGCTTAGGTGAAAAAAGGAAGTGTATGGCAGCTGGAAGGAGGGTCGGGTGATGAGGAAGGAATACAGGGATGCTGTTCGTGTTTGTAGGGAGAAAATTTGTGTGGCCGAAGCCCAACTAGAGTTGAAGCTGGCCATGTCTGTGGGAGACAATAAAAAAGTTTTTTTTAGATATGTGAACAGAAAAAGGAGGACCAAAGAAAACATAGGTCCACTGCTTGATGGGGAAGGTCTCCTCACAGACAAGAACATAGGCAAAGCAGAGATGTTTAATGCCATCTTCGCCTCTGTCTTCAACACTGATGATGGGCTTCGGGACCCAGGGTGCCCTCAGCTGGGGGACCACGATGGTGGGAATGACAAATTCCCAACCGACCCAGAATGTGTGTGGGATTTGCTTCTCCACCTGGATCCATACAAGCCCATGGGTCTGGATGGGATTCATCCCACAGTGCTTAAAAAGCTGGTTGATGTCATCGCGGGACCTCTCTCAATTATTTTTCAATCTTGGCAATTTGGAGAGGTCCCAGTAGAATGGAAGCTGGCAAATGTTGTGCCAATTTTCAAGAAGGGTAAGAAAGACCTTAGCAATTACAGGCCGGTTAGTCTCATGTCAGTGCCTGGTAAAATTATGGAGAAGATGATTCTTGCAGTTATTGAAGCGCACCTGGGGGACAGTGTGGTCATTGGTCCGAACCAACATGGATTCATGAGTAGGTCCTGCCTAACAAATTTGATTTCCTTTTACGATAAGATCACCCATCTAGTCGATCAAGGGAAACCAGCTGATGTGATCATTTTGGACTTCAGAAAAGCTTTTGACATGGTTTCCCATAGGATCCTACTGGTCAAAACATCCAGCACACAACTTAACAGAAACATCATACGATGGGTGAGCAATTGGCTGATGGACAGGGCTCAAAGGGTTGTGGTAAATGGGGCCACATCTGGCTGGCTTTTGGATTGTCACTAGTGGGGTGCCTCAAGGCTCCATTTTAGGGCCAGTTCTCTATAATGTTTCTACAAATGATTTGGATGTAGGATCAGAAAGCGTTCTCAGCAAATTTGCTGATGACACCAAACTTGGAGGAGTTATGGACTCGGATGAGGGTAGAAAGTTCTTGTAGAGAGATCTGGACAGATTGGAGAGCTGGGCAATTACGAAGTACATGAAGTTTAACAAAAGCAAATGCACAAAAGCAAAAGCAAAAACGTCCTGCACCTGGCATGGGGCAACCTTGGCTATACATACAGACTGGGCGATGAGACACTGGAGAGCAGCCCCACAGAGAAGGATCTGGGGGCTGTGGTTGGCAGCAAGTTGAATATGAGCCAGCAATGTGCCCTGGCAGCCAGGAGAGCTAATGGTATCCTGGGATGCATCAAGCACAGCATTGCTAGTTGGTCGAGGGAAGTGATTGTCCCGCTCTACCCTGCACTGGTGCAGCCTCACCTCAAGTAGTGTGTGCAGTTCTGGGCACCACAGTACAAAAAACAAAAAACAAAAACAAAACAAAACAAAACAAAACAAAACAAAACACATTAAACTGTTGGAGAGAGTCCAGAGGAGGGTGATGAAGATGATGAAGGACCTAGAGGGGAAGACAGATGACGAGCGGCTGAGGTCACTTGGCCTGTTCAGCCTGCAGAAGCGGAGGCTGAGGGGGGACCTCATTGCGGTCTACAACTTCCTTGCGAGGAGAAGTGGAGAGGCAAGTGATCTATTCTCTGTAATCATCAGTGATAGGACCCACGGGAACTATGTTAAGCTGAGGCAGAGGAAGTTTAGGCTGGACATCAGGAAGAGGTTCTTCACCAAGAGGGTGCTCGCACACTGGAACAGGTTCCCCAGTGAAGCAGTCACAGCACCAAGCGTGTCTGAATTTAAGAAGCAATGGGACTTAAGTGCACTTAATCACATGGTCTAAACTTTTGGGCACACCTGTGCAGTGCCAGGAGTTAGACTTGATGATCCTTACGGGTCCCTTCCAACTCAGGATATTCTATGCTTCTATGATTCTATGATTCTATGATTCTATGAACTTTGTCTGTCTTTGTCACCTGTTGTGTTTCCATGCCAAATCTGAGTCTGAAGCTGAACTGATAGGGACTTTTGTTGTGAAACAGATGATGTAGAAGTTGAAGAGCTGGAGAGTAATGAGTGATTACTTCTCAGGTAAGCTGGTCCATTGAGTCAAGATGCAGACTCTCTGCAGGAGAACAATTGATGATTTCTCCCAAATGTGTAATATGTTCAACTATACTCTGTTGTCAAAGGTGTTTTTGTTGCATGTAATGACAACTACAAAGCTATTCTTGTCTCTTCTTTGCTATATAAATTTGTCAAAAAAGATCTCTTTTCAGTGACTTTTGAATTGAAGTTTATTTATTTGCCTAGCTGGAACTACCTGTGTTACCAGTTTATTGCTTTTTATGACACTTAGAAGTTGTAGAATATACATTTTAGCAAAAAAAATAGTTGGTAAGGAAAAGGTAAGAAACTGATTCTAAACTTTGTTTGATTCCTCACTGAAAACAGTCAGAAAATCTTTCCATCTTTCCTTTTTATTTCATTATAGTTTTTGTAGTTTATAATCCATTTCCTAAATGCCTATTCTTTTATATTATTCACCTTTATTGGAGCAAGTTGGAATCTTGTGTGGCTCCTTTTTCCATCAAAGCTTTGAGAAATCTGCTATAATATCCCTATTTATATAGAGATAGGTTTGGAATGCAGTATAAGCACAACTTCCCTCTTCTGCCTAATTTTCCTGGGGGTAGAGGAAGGGGAAGATGAAGGGGAAGGGAAAGGGGAAGGGGAGGAGGAAGGGGAAGGGGAAGGGGAAGGGGAAGGGGAAGGGGAAGGGGAAGGGGAAGGGGAAGGGGAAGGGGAAGGGGAAGGGGAAGGGGAAGGGGAAGGGGAAGGGGAAGGGGAAGCGGAAGGGGAAGGGGAAGGGGAAGGGATTTTACTTGATTCCACATGCACCTTATTGTGATATACCATTTATAAATAACAAATAGAAAAATGTTATGAAATAGCTTATATGCTAGAGGGGCAATCACTTTTGGTCTTGTGTACTGGAGTTTTGGACATTTTTTGTTGTTCTGAAACTACTCTTAAAATAAGAAGAATATTGAATGTTACATGAATTTCAACCATTAAATATCAGCTCTGTCTGGAAGGTTAAAAATTCAACATATGAAAAGAAATATACCATAAAACATAGTTCTAATGGTATATCTTCTTAACTTACTTCAGGTTAGGCACAATATGGAATAAGTTGTGACTATGATGAAAATAACTTGACCATTCTTGCCACAACAGAAAGTAGTATGAAAAGAATAAGTAAGTAAAGCAATGAATTAAATACCCCTTTAATGGCTTTAGTTCTGTCAGAACTTGAATTGCTTACTAGTTATTAACACTAAATCAAAACTGTTGTATTATTTAGCTCCAGGAACAACAGGAAATGCTACTGTGAAGTGTTCTATTGAGGTTGACAGAAATGACAAAGCCTAATCTAAAACTGTCATTTTAGATCCCTTTCCAGTAAGTGTGGACCGAGGGCTTTCTAATTTTATATTTCTTCTGTGTGTATATGTATGTGTTTGTATCATGTGTATATTTGTAGTATATGTCTGTAATTTGCTGTGGGGCAGCTGTTCATTCTTGCTATAATTTTAAGCAAAAATTATTGGTTTAAATAAAAAATGTATTGAAGATACCTGGAGCAATTTGTAAATATTAACAGTTTTGGTTTTGTAAAGAAACCACTTTTCCTTAGTGTGCTTATGAGTTAATGTAGAGGGTTATTGCCTAACAACCACACAGCAGTCAAATCTCATCACCTTCAGCAGGAATAATTTATGGTTTAATCTTACATGCAGGCGTATTAAATTAGTATTACTCATCAGAACTCACTTATTAATAAAACAAGCTGAATTAGCCACCAGAGAATCATATTTGGAAATTCAATGACAATTTTACATTTTTAATAAAGGCTCAGAAATATTATTGCAGAGCAGGTGGTATGAAGAAATGTGGTCAAATTTGACATTCATTAATAATTGAAGTATAGAACGTGACAGAGGTGAAAATTGATATTGATTTTTTCCCCTCTAATATTTGGATGAGTTCTGAAAAGTAAATAAAATGAGATAACAAGACATATCAAGTCACCCTGATTTCTTTGATCACCCCTCCCTGTATGCACACATATATATCACTATTTTCCCTATCATGTTTTTGAATAATTCAACACCCATAGTCTCTCCAATTCAATGCATTATAAAACACACTCAAGCTGAGTTTCAATCATATTAGACTGAAAGCTGAATTTTTTATGAAGGATTATTTAAAACAAAATGTGTCTTGGACCCTACAGTCTCTGAAACCAAACAATCCTGAGAGTTCAGTGAGGAAATGTCAACACTGGGGAGAATTTTTCAATTCAAAAAATTAAAGGAATCCTGTTTGATGTATATTAACCATATCAATATTAACAACCTTCTGCTGGATTTCAGAAGTGATTTGAGTGTCAGTATTATCAGGTTTGTATTTTAACTAGTTGTGAAAGCTCGGAAATCCTTGTACTCATGCTGAACTTGACCTGCCACTGGGACAGCTTAAGCACTCCCACCGATTTCAAACCTTCTACTACCAATCTGTAGGCTTGGTAAGCCTATTTAGCCCCACTGAACTCCAAGCATGCAAGAAGAAGGGCCACCAGTCTCTGATAACCGAATCCCAGCACACTGAAGGCACATCTGCAAGGTATATTCTGCGTATATTCAACAGACTTAATATTCTTCTCATCAGAATTATATTTCAAAAGTTAATATATGGCATGAGAGGAGATCACCAAGTCTTCTCTTTTATCATCTGTAAAGAAAACAAAGGCAGCTATTAAAATGCCAAAGAAAGAGAACATCCAAAAAGAAAGGAAAAAAAAAAAAAAAGAGGAAGTAGAAAAGTTTAAATGCAAGAGAAAGTATGTAAGTTCATTAGATTTACTTAAAATTTCTTTAAGAATGCTTTCATGTTTTGAGATGAACATCTCTGCTGTAAGATATCTGAACAAAAAACATAGATTGACCGCAGTTATTTTAAGCTCTCGTGCCTTCTGTCTATTGCAGCACAAGTAACTGTTTGCAGGTCTCTTTGACCGTGTTAGCAGAGCAAATGGATGATGGTCCAGGTCTCATTTTGTAAGAATGAATTTATATTGACTTCAATAGCCAGAATTAATGAAATCTAGTCAAATAATTCAAAAGGTATTCCACAAGGTATTTTGCTTTAATTAGTGAGATGTATTGCAGAAAATGTGAGTCAGTTGAGATTTTTAAATATAACAATATATTATTCTCCATTCATATATGTCATATATTAATGTTGGAAACGTAAATCTAAATTATGATTTCTGAGCTTTTTGATATTTGAATGTATTTATATTATTATTATTGTTGTTGTTGTTATAAGTTTTCAGTAGGCAGAAATAATAAAAAAGGTAAATACTTTAACTAAAATGACACTATAGCTTCGTTAGCAACAACAGCCAGCATTTACTCAGCAAGATAAATTTTACTTTTATGACAGTGCAAAGAGCAACATGTTCTCTTATGAAAAAAAAAAAAAAAAAGAGTTGTTCAACAATAAGGTAGTGTAAATGGAAGTATCTGTCTGTGACAGATACCAACTTTTTAAGTACTCCTCTACTAAAGCAACAGATTTGGTAAATGTAAGGAAAATAAAATAGTAAAGAAGGGGGTTGGAGCGTATGGTTTAAGTTGATTGCAGTATTTGAGAAATGAGTTAAGGTCATGATTGCACTGTAGGATATACTGGTCTCCTCCACAATTAAAATCTTAGCAAATTCTTATGAACCAAACTTGCTCTAACAGCTGTGTTTCACTTCAGCCAACAGAAGGGATGAACTCTCCAAAAAGTGACATTTTTATACACCTCTCAGATCACATTCCTGTAATTTTGACTGGATGAACAGCCTTGTGCTACCACAGAACCATTTAAGAAACAATACATGGCTTTTCCTCCTGAGTTTTGACAGCTTTTTTTCCCCCTCCCCCAATGTGTCTGTGAAGTGTCTGGGGAAATTCAGGCCTTGCCAGATTTTTTTCCCATGCTTCCCAGACTGATATTAAGCCAGAGACCACAGTTGTGCTTTTGGAGGATCTATTTTTGCTGTGTTCCTCTTCTGAGGGAAAACATGTCAACAGTTTAAATTGGTTGGTAGAAAATTTGTGAAGAAAACTCCTTTTACTGCAAACATTTTCACCCCTGATGCAACATTTGTCTTTCCTCTGACAAGATTCTTAATACAAATATGAAAACAATTGGATACATCAGATTTCTTCAATCTGTTTCACTGTGAAGTTAAGTTTTGTCCTTCTTATCCTGGATATATCTTTTTTTTTTCCCATCTATAAATTACATATATTGCATATATAATCATACACATGCTTAGGGAGACATAAGCAAGACAAAAAAAAAAAAAAAAAAAAAAAACTGTGAAAACTTTTCAATGTTTCAAGCATCCTTTTCCTACCAAAAGTCCATAGCAGATGGGTATTTGTTTTAGGATCCCTGAAAAATTCTACCTTTTCACTTCATTTTGGGAAAGCATGTATTTCTTACATTTGCTACCACTGATGCTGAGAGAGGCATCATTCTCTGGGTTATGAAGCATTTAACCTAGAAAATGGTACCTGTAGTGCTTCTATCCCTGATGAAGAATTGCATATGAACTGCAAAAAGTTACCAGCCTGTATTTGTACCAGCTCACTGAACCTCAACTTCTAAATAATGCCTCCTGCTTACACAATGCTCCAAGTATGTTTGAAACCCTTAGAAATCAAGTCATAAAATTCATTGACAGAGATTTTGTGCATGAACTCTGGGAATTTTCCTCTATCTCATTTGAAATCTAGAATTCAGATTGTTAATTGTATAACTGCACTTATTTTCTTCTGTCTGCCTATGCTGAATTTATTCATTTATGCATAAAAATAACTGTACTTAGGGGTAAAAATATTAGCAACAGAGAGATGAAAATGCATAGTTTGGGAATAACTAACTAGCTTTCTCCATTTCTACAAGGCTACCATTTATATAAAATGTTACTCCACCCCCTGTAAATCTAGGAGCTGACCCTTATTCCTTTATTATGAGATTACTTGATTAAAAAAATTAGCTATTATGAAGACTTAAAATGAAGAAATCTGATTTCTTATTTGAATTGTTGGTAGGAATATGTGGTTATTTGCTAATAAGGCATCCTGTCATACACATACAATTATAGAATTCCTCATTGGTTACATTTTACTATTGATATCACTCCACTGATCCCTCTGCTACTGACTCAGAAAAGTGGACAGCAGGTTTGTAGTTCTGTATCCAAGAAGAAAAAAAAAAAAAAAAAAAAGAGTTTTGAGATTTATGATAATATAAGTGAACTATGACTTAAGTTTTCTACTTCTAGACACCACAATGGCATGCATATCGGAAAATTATTCGTACTCATTATAGTTCTTCTGGATCCAGTGCCCATCAGTACTTATTATTAAAGACAATGAAAACATGCATGAATATGAACCGTGCTGCACTTGCTATTAGTCTGACCAGATTGTCAATCCTGTAAGAACATTATGAATGACTTTCAATAATGAGTCAACATACTCATTTAAGTCTGTAAGAAATCTAGTTTGAACCACTGCCTTTGTTCAGTATTTGAGGAGACATCAGTTATTTCTATGAGCTAGACATGACATTAATGCCAAATTTTTGGCACCTGATTCTGGAGAGGAAATACCAAACTGCTGAAGCATTAATAATTAGACAGATTATTAGCTTTACAGGAACCAAGGAATCAAATTTTTTTGGAGACATTTAAACCAAAAATTTCAGAAAATAAATTTTGATTATATGACTGGCCAAATGCACAATATGTTTGGAATTACGTTAAAGATCACAGAAAATATATGAATTCCAGAAATGCACATTTCTTTCATTTCTTTCCTGAGTTTAGAGCTTTTCCTGAGTTTAGAGCTTTTCATTTAAGATAAAGATAAATAAATAAATAAATGATAAATAAATAGATAAATGGAGGGGGGTGTATGTGCAAAGGACTGCATTAGTTGATTTTTAAAACTATATTTTAGTGACATGAAGTTCCCTGTTGAAATGAAAAATATTTTAGTACAAGGAAAAGAAGGTGTTTTTATGTTTTGCCATGGGCATGAATGATAATTTTACAAAGTCTGGACAAGCAGAGTAACCTGGTAGATAATACACAAGACACAATGTTTGAAATGCTAGTTCCATGCTTCTCTGAACCAAAGATTGATTCACCATGCATAATTTGGCACAAGTTGCCATACATAACTGGCAAGAAAAACATATGTTGATAGAAGTAGATGTTGTAAATATATGGTATCATTACTTTCAGACTGAGAAAGGGATATTGTTGTATTTACTGCCCTTTCATGTTTCTGTTTATATGCAGTCCTGGCATCCTTTGATTGCTTTTCTTAAAAGATAAAAAGAATTCCTCTTAATTTAGATGAAGAAATCTCACAAGAAACCATGCGCTGCAAACCACAAGATACACTTTACAAATATCATTTTGAAAATACTTTCTGGAGAAAAATGAACTGCAGTACTGACACCCAAATACCACTGCATAGCAAGTTTCCTGTTAATGTTAAGTAAAAAATTATCAATATTATTTCCACATAATAGACAGTGACAGTAATAAGAACAGATCATGTGAGTACAGTAATTACCTATAACTCTTTATACTGTGTTTAGATTACAATATAATCTAAATTTGTCACGGCAAGAAACTGTCATTACACATGGCAATCAGAACACTGTAAAGATTTTTCTTTTAATAACTAAAAAGGTTAGTATTTACTTCTAAAATATTCAAAATAAAAATACAAAATCATACATGCATTTCCAGTGGCCATATGTAGTTTTGTGATCCTTGTAAGTCTACTATTTTCATTTGATTTTCTCTCATTTAATTTGATTAGTTTGTATAAAAAAGTTAATCCTTTGGCATATTCAAACCTGTTAACAGTTGATTTATAGTTTTATACATGTATGCTAATGATGGTAATATTTTCATTTGATTTTTGTTTATCTGACTTGTAAGGTCTGCAGTTACCACTAAATGAGGCAAAATCCATTGGTGTCCATTTCTCTTTCCTGTTATTCCAAATTAATGTTATTTTTGTGATAAGATGAATATATATATATATACAAGATATTTTGAAGTGAAGTACAGTCATATACTGTCATAAACATTATATATAAGTACAAAATATTATTGATTAATTACTTAGTCCAGTATGAAGAGATACTTTGCTACAAGAAGGACATCGAGGTGCTTGAGCGGGTCCAAAGAAGGGCGATGAAGCTGGTGAGGGGCCTGGAGAACAAGTCCTACGAGGAGCGGCTGAAGGAGCTGGGCTTGTTCAGCCTGGAGAAGAGGAGTCTCAGGGGAGACCTTATCGCTCTCTACAGATACCTTAAAGGAGGCTGTAGTGAGGTGGGGGTTGGCCTGTTCTCCCACGTGCCTGGTGACAGGACGAGGGGGAATGGGCTTAAGTTGCGCCAGGGGAGTTTTAGGTTAGATGTTAGGAAGAATTTCTTTACTGAAAGGGTTGTTAGGCACTGGAACAGGCTGCCCAGGGAGGTGGTGGAGTCACCATCCCTGGAAGTCTTCAAAAGACGTTTAGATGTAGAGCTTAGGGATATGGTTTAGTGGGGACTGTTAGTGTTAGGTTAGAGGTTGGACTCAATGATCTTGAGGTCTCTTCCAACCTAGAAATTCTGTGATTCTGTGATTCTGTGATTCTGTGGGATGTAACAAGCAAAATATACAACAAAGCAGGCAAGACTTTATGAACTGTACTCACTAGCACTTTTTACTGTCTGGAACAAGCCAAGTGAGAGAGGAACGTTTCTTGAAGAATTGCCCATCCTGTGATAAATGCCTTGTCCTCCTTATGGACTGTTGACTAGAGGGAGCAGTGTTGTATCATGGTGCAGAAAAGTTTGTGTTTAGGCATACCTGCTAATACTAAACAGAAAAAGGAGGTGGTTAATTTGCATTTGTGGACTTTGCATAAGAATGTAAATAACTGAGAAAAGGACAGGCAGAGCAGGGGGAGGAGGGAGGGAGAGAGAATGCACCATCCTCTCTTTTATATTTTCTTTAAGAGGGCAAGACCCTCTCTCACAACAGTTTATAATTTCTTTCCAGCATTTGTACATTCCTAGTTTTGCTCTCTCTGAATAAATAGATTTTCATTTTCCATTCTTTTTTTTTAGTCAATCATTTTTTTCATCCATTTTTACATAAAATTACCTGCACCTGGTTGGATCAAAGGTCTACCTAGTGTAGCATCCTACTAAAGGGGCTTAGGGAGGAGCATAAAAACAGGGCAAGCAAACAATGATACTTCTCTAGAATAGTTCTTTTCTTTCTTGGAATTCATGATGCAGTGACCTGAACTAGAGGTGGCATATTTATATGTGTTTGTGTTCAATATATTTTTCTTCTGTTAGTTTTTCCATTCATTTTCCAATCTCAAATAGACATTTAGCATTGACAACATTCTGTAGCAAGGAAAACCGCAGACAACATCACAAAAAGCTGTCCTCCTTTGCCTGGAATAGGGCTGTTTACCTCTCTTATTAATCCTGCTCACTCACAGAAAAAAAATGTAAAACATCCCTCCTGCCAGGATCTCAGAACAAGAACCAACACACAATTCAGCAAACAAAACTTCACAATGTATCAATGACTGATGCAGTGCACTGCAGTTCCTAAAAGTGAAGACTTCTTCAAATCTAGAAGTACTTGTACATGTATGGTTGGGAACAACCCCTGCAGCTGTCCCGCATCTAAAATGGAAGTACTAGTCTGTTTTCTGACTGGACTTTTGTGTGGACAAAAACATCACATAATTGATGTTAATATATACTTATATCATTACATGAACATATCCTATGTTAATATTGTAAAGAGGAAAAGCAGTTTTACCAACCTCCCATCATTTGCATTAGAAAAGGTATCCAAGAAGAAAGACTATAGAGAATAAGCAATATTAAAGGAAAAATAATAATTAAAAAAATCTGCTATTAAAGTAACAAACAGATGTAAAAAATATATATATGTATATATATTAAAATACTCCTTTAATTTTCTGGGGAGAGGCAGGGGGTTGTTTTATTTATTTATTTATTGATTGATTGATTGATCGATCGATCCATGGGACCTAGGCTAATAATCATATTAATTTTTCTAGAGTTATATATTAAAATAATGGTCGTGTCACAACAATATATTCCTGGAATTTATACAAAAATATACACAGCACGTCTTTTCCGCATAAATTCTTATTGTCTATAATTCATCAAATGCTGCATGACCTGTTGTAAGATCATATATTATGTACCATAAGCTTTCTATTTTTTACTTTAAAAAAGCACTTGCTTGCTTATCATATTTCAAACTCTTTCTTGCCACACAGACTGATTGCATCCTATTGCAGTTAGTTGAAAATGCAATTGGAATTATTCTATATTGTTCTTATATTAAATTGGTGCTACATGCATCTGAATTAGAAATGGGCCTATAACACTAGTCTTGTCTACTATCCTTTGAGCTGATGTGTGTTTCTACCTCTTGGAAATGAAACAGTGCTTTTTCATGTTCTTTCAAACTGCCTGTTTCATCTCTGTCACATACACAAGTTTGTTAACAATTTGACTTCCCACCACACAAACATATCTGCAGGAAAAAAAATAAAAAATCATATGATAAACAAAAGACATCAGTAGTCATCTCTTGCATGAGCCACCTATGTGTTTTTTTTTTTAACCATAACCATTTTTTAACCATTTTTACTCACCTATTGAATGTAATAAATCAGTCTCTACTAATGTAGATAAAATACACTAAAAAGTTTTACCTTCTTTAGGTACCTACCATATAATACAGTAGAGACACTGAAGGATAACTGTTTCAGCAGATGTTTTTTTTTTTTTTGTTTGTTTGTTTGTTTGTTTGTTTGTTTGTTTGTTTTTCCTAGAACTGTAGATTTGATTTAGGCAAAAGCTTGCAATGGTCAACTATGTGAGGCTCATTTAAACCATCCATGAGACTCATGTGCCAAATGGCAAAATGTAATTTATCTGCAAGTACTTTAGAAATAACGCTTTTTCCTATGACATTGATACAAATGTTTTTTCAGACAGTTCATCATAGGATGTGATAAAGTCTCATTGAACTTCAGAGGAATTTACTTTCACTGCTTCTGCCTCTCTCAATCTTGATGTGGGATAAGGGACCACATGTTCTGGATATGTTTACATAAAATGTTAAATAATTTAAAAGAGGTTTCAGGATGGTCTAGCAGGTCAAGAAGAGAAGGAGAGAAACAAAATGGTGGCTATTTTTGCAGACAGGGGGTTCCTTCTTCAATTTAAGAATTATATATATATATATATATATATATATATATATATATATGAAGCTGTATAGAGGAGGAAATAATGAGACTAAAATTATGCCTTTTTTAACCGTACATTTTTAACAGTAAATTTTCAATAATTCTATATATCATTAAAGTGATTATGATGTAGGTTACTGAGAGCATCATGTCATTCATCATATTTTATGTTGTAAATTCACAATAATTCACAACTTTATATTTTATCCTTTCATGGCACATCCTCCATCTCCATTTTTAAACCAGTGGCACCTTAACACTGCAAGTAACATTTTACCAAGCTGCTACACATTATGAGTGTGCCAAGACATTCAAAACCTCATCAAACTTTTATTCTTCCCAGATTACCAAAAAAACAGTAAAAAATGGAAAAAAAAAATAAAATGAGTGAGAGAGAGAGAGAGAGAAATGATGTTGCTTTCACTTCCATATACTGTGCAATGTATTGAAATGATGCAGTGAAAATTCATGCATTGCATATTTCTGATAAAGTATACTTGACTATGTAAATCTGTGTGGATTAATCCATGTTACAGGTCAATTGCTGAGCTGGTGTAAATCAGTGACTTTGGGAATGTCACTGATGTTATGACAACTTAAAATAGCTGCAGATACAATTATTTATTATAGCGTCCATATTGCTGTTTTCTTAAGCTCTTTGGAGCTAATATCTTAGAGAAATCAATGTTAGCTCCAGTAAAATAAATGGATATTGTTATAAAGTGTGATTTGAGGTTCTCAGCATCTAGATAATACATTTTTTAGCTTGCTCTGAAAGAAGTCCACACTATAGGTTCTAGGACAGTGAGGGCATTCAAATATTTCCAGGACTGTAGGTAATTTGTGATGATAATGGATATGCAAAAGCTTTGTATAATCGTTATCGTTTCCTTCCTCATGCTATTTTCACATATCAGTAAGCAGATGTACAATAATGTGCAACACTCACAAAACAAATATTTTGCTGATGACGTAGACTTTTATGCTGTGTATTCCACTGTATACAGAAGTATAGCGACTCTCCCCAGGTGAGATGGGAGAGAAAATCTGAAAGATGAAAGCATGAGTGCTCATGGGTTAGAGAGTTCACGAGGGAAACTTAAAGCCCCACACACAAAGACAGACAAGGAATCCATTTGATACTTCCCACAACAGGCAGGTGTTCAGCCACTTCAAGGAAAGTAGGGCTTGGCACATGTAATGCTTTCTTGGGAAAACAAACACCATCATTCTGAATGTACCCCCACTTCCTCCTTCCTTACCCCACCTGTTATTGACGAGCATGGCACCATATTATATGGGACATTCCTTTGGTCAGCCTGAACCAGCTGTGCTGTCTGTGTCCCCTCCCAGCTTCTGGTGCACTCCCAGTCTGCCTGCTAGCAAGGCAGCACAAGAAGCAGAGGAGTCCTCAGCTCCGTGCAAGCACTGCTCTGCATCAACTAAAAACATCGGCATGTTAGCGGTATTATTTTCATCAAAAATCCAAAACAGGACATTGTGTGAGCCTCCACAAAGAAAACTAACTCTATCCCAGCCAAAAATATGATACAGAAAACACACAGAATAGTTATCTTAAGACTTCTGAATAGTTTTGGATGTTACCCATGTATTTGTTTATGTTTTTATAAATAAACATATATATATGCACAGAGTATACACATGCACATGCAGGCAGCATATGTATATGTGTAAACGCATAGTGTGCTGACATTCACCATTTACATTTCATTTTTGCATGTTTATTTAAATATATCTGCATGCTATAAGCCTTTTGTATGTATGTTACTTACAGAAAATGTAGCATTTTTTCTTTCTCACACCTTTTATGTTTTTACAGCCACTGTACATAGGACCATAAATCACAAATATATCTAGTGAAAGCATTCACAAGTGAATGTACTCACAAATATACATTAGGTATATTATGTATATGTGGGGAGAGAGTGAGATGGACACAGAAAGAAAAGGGTAGTGGGACTGTTTTGTGTTTCCAATTCATATGCACATGTATGTGAGCATGCACACAACAGACACAAACATAATTCTCTACAGATCTGTTCTCCTATGCAACATAAACAAGGCCTCTGTTTATCCCAAGGGGTTAATTTGGTCAGATTTTGATACATCACTTTGTGCCTGGTGTTAATATTTTACTCCAAATGCCATATCATCTTTTATCTTTTATTTATGGTGATCTTCATATTCATTTCTCAACCAAGGCAGTCACTGCAGGGAGAGAAAGCATTGATCTTCATTATTATTTTTTTTTTCTTTTTCCTTTGTATCACATACTTTTGGCCCATAAGAAAAAGCCAAATGTTTGTGAAAGACAGAAAAAATTAGATTAGATAGATAGATAGATAGATAGATAGATGATAGATAGATAGATAGATAGATAGATAGATAGATAGATAGATAGATAGATAGATAGATAGATAGATAGATAAAAGAAGGGAAGAAATAAAACATAATTTGGGGATTTTTCCAGGAATTTGAAACAGAAGCAGCCTTTTTCCTCAAATAGGAGATGTAGCTATAAATAAGAAATAAGTTTTATGAATTTGTCTTTAGGTGAGACATAATGTTTGTGCTATTTTTGAATTGAACCCTTAATGTAAAAAGGCAGCTGGACAATAAACTTGGAACAGGGAGGTATGATTGTGGAAATGTAAAAAGCAGAGCTCTTCATAAACTTCCAATAAATTCACTTGCAGCCATAATAAACCAACTTGTATAAACAACTGCTATTTAAGGAGTTGGAATCATTTTCTCTCTTGAATAGTAGTCAACTGGAACTGTGAATCAAGGTCTATGTTCTATTGAGTATAATGTTGTTACTGGATAATCAATTTTCATTCTGCCAATGCAAATGGACAAGATAGACTACCTAAACCAAGATGTCAGCGATACCTTCCTTTTTTTCAAGCTCAAACAAGGATCACTTAAATTCTGAAAAGTATGGATATCTATTAAAACATTACTAGGACTTTCTTATGGAATCATTATCTTTCAATCTTCCATCTCTTCACTACAATGCAACCCTATATTTTCTTCTCAGCCATACTTGTCTTTAAACCACTTGTTTGTGTGCATGCATGTAACCTTCATGTGGCACTTTTTCCCTATGACACAGTGTCGTGGTTTCACTTGAGTGGGCAGCTGAGCTCCACCACAGCCGCTCTCTCACTCCCCCTCCTCAAAGAGGAATGGGGAGAAAATACAATGAAAAGGGCTCAAAGGTTGAGATAAGGATGAGAAGATCACGCAGTAATTATTTTAACGGGCAAAACAGACTCAGCATAGGGAGACAGTAAGATTTATTGCTCATTACTAACAAGCTAGAGAAGTGAGAAACAAAGGAAAAAAAACAAAAGCACCTCCCCCCCCCCCCCCCCCCTCATCCACCCTCTTCCACCTCCTCCCACTGAACGGAGCAGGGGAATGGGGGAATGGGGGTTATGGTCAGTCTACAGCACTTCTTCTCTACTGCTCTTTCTCAGTCACTCTCGTCTCCTGTGCTGTGGGATCCCACCCACGGGATGCAGTCCTGGATGAACTGATCCGGCGTGGGCTTCCCACAGGCAGCAGCTCTTCCAGAACTGCCCCAGATATGGGTCCGTACCACGGGGTCCATCCCTCAGGAGAAAACTGCTCCAACCTGGCTCCCCCATGGAGAGCAGCTCCTGCCAGGTCACCTGCTCCTGCGTGGTCTCCTCCACGGGCTGCAGCGTGGAACCCTGCTCCACCGTGGTACTCCATGGGCTGCAGAGGGACAGCCTGCTTCACCATGGTCCTCACCATAGGCTGCAGGGGACTTCTGCTCAGGCGCCTAGAGCACCTCTCCCCCTCCTTCTTCACTGACCTTGGCGCCTGCAAGGCTGTTCCTCACTCCTCTCACTCTCCCAGCTGCTGTGTGGAGCAGCGTTTTTTTCCCTGTCTTAAATATGCTCTCACAGAGATGCAAGACAACATCGCTTATTGGCTCAGCTCTGGTCAGCAGTGGGGCCCTTCCCAAACATGGGGCAGCTTCTAGATCTTTCTCACTGAAACCACCCCTATGGCCCCCTGCTATCAAAACCTTGCCACGTAAACCCACTACACATAGCCACAACTTCTCTGTGTAATCCTGCTTTGTTGTCTTAAGAAATCCTCAAATACAACATTATATCAAAATGGTCATCTAAGTCATATACATTATTGGAAATTCTGTAGTCATCACCAAATGACTGAAACATCACTACCCTGAAATTCTAAAAAGAAATGTTAAAACGCTCTTCTCAGTAGAACCTGTTGAATTCCAATTTGGATATCAGCACAGACAAAACTTCTAATAGTAGCTGGAGAGAACTAAAGGTGGGATGCATTATGAAAACTGTTATGAGTGCTGTTGAGAATTTATATGAATTCTTGCTGACAGGCTTCTGTCTGCTTAATTAGCTGCTAGGCATTTTTATGCATCAGTCAGACTCCAGTACAGAATTACTACCATTGACTAGGTTAGATGTAGTGCTACACCACATTTCATGTAGTCCCAGCTTTAGGACAGTTCTGTGAGTGCACATAATAATAAAGAAGAACTTGACTACTTCACCACGGGTGCAATTTATTCAGTCATTTCCACATTCAGGTGATTTGAAGAGCAGAGGTCTAGACAGTCTCCATTACTTTCCATTCATTCTCTATTCACCAGAGGCAAGCTTGTCCCATTGAATACTTTATTCTACTGTATAAGTGTCTTGTATATTTAAGAAAATTGTTAACCTACTCAGTAAGAAATATTTAGTTGCTCTTTTTTTGGCTTGATGCATGCAGCATCTCTGGAATCAAAGTATGATTGCTAAGGTTCATTTTGTTTTCAGAAGCATAAAGAAAATGTCTACTGAAGCTACACGATATGCCACATGGGTTATGCTTGATTATTTGAAAATAATTTGGCCTCAAGGGAAATTACTGTAATACATAATCAGTTTAAATGAGAATATAAATAGGATGCCCAGAACATTGGAATTCCATCCTACCCATTTCCTCGTGTGAACACATTTGTGTGGATAGGACAATACAAAGCTGAAATTCTGAGAAAAGTGGAATTTAGATCCCTGGACTTCTCTGGACAGTTATTTATTTATTTATTGGGTGTGTGTGTGTGCGTGTGTGTGCGTGTGTGTGCTTGTGTGTGCATGTGTGTGTAGTTTCACTCTCCATCTAGTGAATTAAATTATTTTTTATAACACAAGGAAGTGACATACCTAAATGTTCTGGGGACAATATATGTCTCTGAATAGTGAGGAAACTGGCAACAATAACACAACAAGCACTTAGTAATGCTAATTCTGAAAGTGCTTCTAAAGGGGCAGCCCTCTGTGGGACAGAGATGTCTCCCATCTGACTGAGTAAGTAAAGACTGCAATTGCTATGCATACCTTACTACTCACTGGTAAGAAGAGGTCCAATGGCAGATTCAGATCTTAAATGGTTTGAGTCTTCCCTCTCGACATCTTTAGAAATAACAAAAAGATGTCCTATTTGTCACTTCACTGTCAAAGCTGTTAATATTAGTCAGCTTTGGTCAGGTGTTTAGGTGTCCAAGCTAGGTGGGGTATACCTGATTCACAGATCTTTACCTCTACATGTGATGAGTTTTGTTATGAGGAAACAGTTTTGATGTATGGTAGAAGTAGAGCTGGGCCCTGAAGCTTGAATAACATTTCTTGGAAGAAGCAACCTCATCTGAATGTGGCATCCTAGGCCATATCATGGGGGAATCAGGCCCAGCTGCTCTGGGACATGTAACCTCTTAGTTCAATCCAGTGAGAGTTAGCTGCCAAAGCACCTGTGAGGAGCTGAGTCCTCAGGACGAGACCCCTTTACTTCCCAGTTACTTCAACTAGATCTACAGTGCTACCATTTTACACCCTGCAAGGAGAGTGAACAGTTTTCTTCAGCAAAATTCCAGTCCATTTTGCAGGGCTTGTTCTACATGCTTAACACCTATTGTAATCAATATATGTCAATAAATGGTTTGAATGCATAAATTACTTGAAAAAAAAAAAAAAAAAAAAAGAAAGAAAAAAAAAAAAAGACACCCATTGGAAAACTCTGTGTATAATTTTTAAATATATTAATTATCTGTTATCCCGTATATATGTGATACAATAAAAAAGAGTACGAAATTTCAGTATCTCTTACTGATAAACTAAACTACAACGAAGAAGTATTTCCTGTAATATTTAAAGTCATAGTCAGTACTTATAAATACCAAGGCTTTTTCAAATAGTTTTTAAAGACAACTTCTCTGCTTGCTAGCCTACTCATTTCCACATATCCACAGAGCAATGGATATTCTTATAGGGTTAACTTTCTTAGCTTTTGGTTTTAGATTCATAGAACACATTGTGTCCAACCTTAATATTTTACACTGTAAGCCATATCATCTTTTATCTTTTATTTATAGTGATCCTCATATTAATTTCTCAATAGCAGCTGGCACAGCAGGAGGGACAAGGCATTGATCTTCCAATTTATCTGCTACTCTTACATATCCTGAGGTTGAAAAAGCCTAGAGAGATTGATGGAGCTCTGGCACCAGTCCAGCGGCAGTGTGTTTCTCATGCATGAAAATCAACAACAGGAAACCAAAATTTGACAATTGGCAGTAATATCAGCGACCTCTGTAATAAATATAACAGGATGCTCTTCAATAATTTAATGGAATATCTCATATTCCATAATGAAAAATCAGCTGTGTGAGAGTGTGTGTGTAGAGCTTTGTGAGATTCTGTGTATGTGAGCTTAGATGTGTACACATACAGCTGCAAACACCAATACACAGTTTATTTTATTTACAGACCAGAAAGTCATAAAAGTAATCTATGATGAGATTACTTGTATTATTTATTTTCTAATTCTGGAAAACCAGTAAAATTAGAGGATTGTCATCATATTTTCAACATTTAGGTGAGAATATATTTATATGTATACACATATATATATTTCCTCTAGCCTTACAGCATGAGTCACAGGGCTTCACTCCAAGTTGTGAATAATATCTTAGAACCATTCATAAAGGCTACTAGGGGCAGGCCTCTTAAAGACTGCACAAAGAGAAGACTTTCTTATTCTTAATCATATTGCTTGTAGCTGCACAGTAGTGTTTGACAGATCCTGCTGTGTCACTTCCACTTCTTATCTTTACAAAAACAAGCAGTTGATCTGCTTTGTTAGCAGGTAGGATACATAGATTAATACTAGCTTCCAACATTAGTTTCATCTGTTATCCCTGGTCATATGAGGTAAGAGAACGCTAACTATCTAATATATCTGCTCTTCATTGAATCTATCAGCTGTAGGCAGGTTACATGGCTTGGTAGATACAATTTTAAATAAAAATTTAATAACCTCTCTTTGACAGAAATGTCCTACTTAAGGGAGCTAAAAGGTTAAGGGTATCTAAAGCTAAGCGTATCTAAAACTTGGCTAGCTAAGATGTAGAAAAGTGAAGCTGACTCTCATTAAGGCATTCTGAAAAGCAATTATTACACAAGCACACGCTATACAAATCTATGGGTAAAAGTGCAGCTTGTGCTCTTAATCATGCAATACAAAGAAAATGTTAAAGTCAGTATTAACATTACTGTCATGTCACCAATGTGGCTTCAGTTATCTAGGTTCTTTCTTCTTCCTCCTTTACTTGCTACCTACCATTTACCCAGAACAGTAATGATTAATGGTTCAGGAAGTCCCACCACAGTGCCAAAACTTTCTGTCTCCTCAACTCATAAGTCAGACAGAAGGATCTGGAGAAAAGTTGTAGAGTCTGGATGCAACAGCATCACTACAGCTAGTGACCAAATGATCCTCTAGAGAAGAAATGCTGCATGACATCATCTGCACAGAAGGCAAGGGGACTTGTTAAGATTGCAAATATCCACCTTACGCATAAAGCCATTGCACATGTTCTGAAGGTGTGATCACAAACAAAGGACCTGAGTTATGTTTAGGAGTAATCTGGAACTGAGTGTCATGGCTGCAATTATGCAGCTGTTGGAAAGACCTCTGTTCCCTTTGGAGCTGCATCCACTACTAAGTGGATGTATCCACTACTAGGTAACATGTATTTGGAGCTGCATCCACTGCCAGCAGTATTAAGCCACATGTTACTTCTGAAATAAAAATAAATTTTACCCCTGTAGGTTTTAAGCAATCAAGAAGGGAGGAGTGGAGTATCTTTCTACCAGACACTTTAAAAGCTACAGAAGAAAATCTTCCCTTCTACCCACACTTTTTGGCATTGTAAGAAGAATGTTCATAGTCAGAGGCACAGACTTATTCCTATCAGCAGTCTATGATGTAGTGTTTGTATAAAAGGTGTTATGTGACCTGTTGAGTTTTATGTTGTAACACAAGTACTTTAAAGAAGCTCACAGTTTTAATGGGCATAGTAAACAGAATACATTTCTTAAAGCTCATAGCAAAAGGCTATAGGGGTTCCAAGGCACAGCACAGAAATTGTAAGAAACTACTGCAAGCTATTTTTCTATTTTAAAGCTTTTGCTACTATGAAGACCTTTTATTCCCAGAAATTCAGTCTTCTTTAAAGAATCACTACTTGCAAAGTTTATTGAAAAGAATGAATGAAAAAATCTGAGAAAATTTACCTAAATCTAGGAACATGTTTTGGCTTGTTTTTTTTTTTTTTGGTCAAGTTATTTTATTATATTTTTTTTTACTATTTTGTTTTTTTTTTTTTTTTTTTTCCACTTCTGATTTCAATTGGAACCATAACAGAAATTCTGGTAAAATGAGAGAAGTTCTTCACATGGTATTTCTGGACATAAACAGTAATAGAAATGTCAGACACTTCACAGGAGAGACTACTTTTATGATATTTCCTTCTCAATTTTATTATTTTATGGAATTCAATAATGTTCTGGGTGCCTCAAGTACAGGTAGGATGAATAGTACATAAAAGAACAAAAATGGCTTCTGTCCCAAGGTGCTCCCTATCTGATTTTGTGCAACGGCAAAAAGAAAAAGAATAACAAAACTGAATGAAATGGAAAAAGACTGAGACTGGATAATTAGTACTGGCTAATACTGGCTCAGTGATGACATATATGTTTCACATTAGTTTTCTGTAAACCCAAAATTGTCATGTCATATACATGGTAGGTTTGCCAAAATAAGAACAACAAGAACAACAATCAATAATGTTTCACATTTGGGGATGGTTTGCTACCTATTTCCCTTGCACTTCTGTCTTTACAGTGATTAACTTTGAACCTAGGATGATCAGATCTGCTAAGAATGCATAGCCATTTACACTTAGTGGTCTTGAAAGGAAGAATCCTGCATCACTGATATCAGTTCTCTCATTTGACATACAACCATTTTATTAGAATCCTCTGCAAACACCTTATTAATTACAAAGACTCACAGAATGGTATGGGTTGGAAGAGACCTCAAAGATCATCAAATTCCAACCCCCCTGCCATGTACAGGGAAGCCTGCCAAAGACCAGGTTTCTCAAAACCCTAACCAACCTAGCAAATAGCAAGACTTTCCACAAAAATTCTCTTCTGCAAAATCAGCATTTATAGTTAGAAAATATCTAATTGCCACAGATGTTTCTAGCCCTCAATATATTTAGACACAACTTACATACCTTTTCCATTCCATATCTTCTCAGTTTTTCAGGTCATCTTATCACTGTGAATTGCCCGAAATTCTGGATATATTAGAATGCATAATGTGCTTCCATTAGTATTTCTCTGTCTGTGCTCATGATATGCCCTAAGATTACCTGTAATGAAATGAAACAGTTACTCATAGCTGACACCTTGTGGATCATGAACAATTAATATACAGATGTTATCTTCATGCCTATGACACTGCCAAATTGTTATTCCAGACCTTAAGATCATTCAGTTCTTCTTTTACGATGTTCTGATCAGCCTCTCTACTTGGCATTTCTCTTTAGCTGAATGTCATCAGTGAATTTATTTAGCAATGATTTTTTCCTTTTTTTTTTTTTTTTTTTTTGGCAAGATCATTACTGAAAAACTTTTACAAGGTTTGCACATTGGTTGATAAATTCTTTGAAAAGAATATAATGTGTTGTCATTCGGATGTTATATAGGGAATTCTTCAACTATCTTCAGAAAAAAAAAAAAAAAAAAAGTCTCAAATAACATTAGTTATTTACTAATATTCTGAAAGTATCCAGATAATTGCAGGAAAAAAGAAATGGAAATTTTCCTCTTTTT
The DNA here is from genome assembly GCF_047663525.1 of Anas platyrhynchos. Classification (NCBI taxonomy): domain Eukaryota; kingdom Metazoa; phylum Chordata; class Aves; order Anseriformes; family Anatidae; genus Anas; species Anas platyrhynchos. The sequence continues at coordinate 42,115,629 of NC_092621.1, read as the reverse complement.
TTTTTTTTTTTTTTTTTTATTTAAACAGTAACTGAATATCAAAAAAATAAAAAATAAAAAGATACTGAAGCCTCGCACTCTGGCAGCAAGCTACTCTCAAATAGTAAAAAAAATCTTGCTAAAACCATCATATTCCATGTGCCAAGTCAGAGCAACACCTTGTAATAACAACATAATGGGGGCATAGTGTGGGGAATTGTGCCAGTGGACCAGGGAATATAAACCAGAATTACAAGACAGGTTTTTTTAATATATGTGTATACTTATATACATATATATATATATATACACTTAACAACAGGTTCACCTGAGGGATAGAGGAAGGTGTTTCTGTAAAACCCAGAGATGCCAAAACTGCATTTTCATTTTTCTGACTTGTTATTTTTCTTGATAGTGTTGTTTTTCAATAGTGTTATAGCTTCACAGGATGCTGAGACAGTGTGTATAAAAAGATGAAAAACAGTGACATTATGAAAATGTTTCAGTGTGATATCTTTTTGCTATTAAAAAATAATAATAATAAAAAAATAAAAAAGGATCATTTTATTTTCAACATTAATTCAATAATTTTAAATTCCTAAACTTGGAGAGTTTCAAAACTGCTGTTCCTACCTCTGTGGTCTTCTGTTTTGCCTTATACAACTCAGATAACTCTTCAGATCACCTGAGACTTGAGAATTTTTGTGTTGTTATTCTTGTCCTCCTCCAGAGACTTTCATCAAAAAATGAATTTGTATTTGTATAGAGAAAAAGAATTCTGTACATGTATATATGTGTGTGAATATACATTTATGTCTGTTTTTTGTAATTAAGTCATTCTATGCTAAGAGGGAAATGGAAGAATAGCAGCACCAGGTGGGCAGGGTCTTTCAGGAAGCACTTAGTGCAGTTTGTGAAGTCATAGAGCCAGAGCACCATATACAGGTCGAGTCTCATGGGAAGGCACTGATAGAATGTGGATACACTGCTTTTTCTCACCTGAGGAGGATGTTACTGGGTGATCTCAGATTACAGAAACAGGAAAGAAAAAAAAAAAAAAAAAAAAAAACAGATTCAGGCTGTTTTGAGCTTTGTATTAGTTACTCCTTAAAAACATATACTTCAGCTGAAACACATTCACTTGAATCACTGAAGCACAGGAAGCACTACCTGAATATGAGAGAGCACTTCTTTACTGTGAGGGCGACAGAGCACTGGAACAGGTTTTCCAGAGAGGTTGTGGAGTCTCCTTCTCTAGGTGATCCTGCTTGGCAGGGTGGTTAGACCAGATCTCCAGAGGTTCCTTCCAACCTCAACCATTCTGCGATTCTATACTGTAATCAATACTTGTCCCAGGCCCCCTGTCAGGATAAGGAGAGAACCACAAGCCCCGACTGCCCCTGCCTCACCTCCTCTGGGGCCTCTCTCACCCGCCGATGTCTCAGGAACCAATTTCAGCCCCCTGGAGCTGTCAGCCCTTGCCCCAACAATGCTTCAGCAGGGCCAGTTTCCATATTCCCTGTACTGGATTTCTGTGAAACAGTTTTGGTAACAGTTGGGTTGCTGCAGGGGTGACCTCTGTGAGAAAAGTTCAGAAGCTGCCCTGTGTTAGATAAGAGACAGCTCCAGATGGCTCCAAAGGGACCCACCACTGGCCAGAGTTGAACCAGTGATGCTGGAGAAAGACAGGAGGTGTTCCAGGCACCAGAACAGAAGTTCTCCTGTTGCCTGTGGAGAAGCCTCTGGTGGAGCAGGCTGTCCTCCTGCAGCCCATGGGTCCCACATGGAGCAGATCTCCATGCTGCAGCCCATGGAGGAGCCCCTGATGGAGCAGGTGGATGTGGCCTGGAGGAGGCTGCGGCCCATGGAGAGCCCCCTGTGGTGGTTTTACTCAGGTGGGCAGCTGAGCTCCACCACAACCACTCTCTCACTCCCTCTCTCCTCAAAGAGGAAGGGGGAGAAAATACAACACAGAGAACTCGAGGTTTGAGATGAGAAAGGTTTAATTAAAGGGAAAGGGAATGGGGAGAGAAAGAAACAAAAGAAACAATAAGTCCGCATGGAAGCACAGAGAGAAGGAAAAAAAATTACTCTCTACTTCCCATCAATGAGAAATGTTCGGCCATGTCCTGGGAAGCAGGGCCTCAAAACACATAGTGGTTGTTCAGGAGGAACAGCCCCCTCCCCCATGAGAGCCCCCCTTTTTATTGCTGAGTGTGACATCAGGTGTTATGGAATATCCCTTTGGTTGGTTTAGGTCAGCTGCCCTGGAGATATCCACTCCCCATCACTTGCCCACCCCCAGCCTGCTGGCTCTTGGGGGCTTGGAAGGAGTCCTGATGCTGTGCCAGCACTACGCAGCAATAGACACAACACTGAAGTGATGATACCAGTGCTGTTCCAGCTACAAGCGTGGAGCACAGCACTGTATGGGTTGCTGCAGAGAAAGGTGACTCCATCCCAGACAGACCCAACACACCCCCACAGGAGTAGGCCCCGGGCTGGAGCTGCAGCCCATGGAGAGGAGCCCACGCAGGAAAAAGGGGTCTGGGGGTACCTGTGCTGGAACAGTGTAGGAGCAGTTCTTGAAGAGCTGCTGCCTGTGGACAGCCCCTGCAGTCTCAGTTCAGGAAGGATGGCATCCTGTGGGAGGAACCCCACGTGGAGCAGGAGTAATTGTGAAGGAGAGGCAGAGACAAAGTGTCGGTGGCTGACTGCAGCCCCCATTCCTCATCCCCCTTCACCACTTGGGGTGAAGAGGAAGAAGAGGATGAATGAGAGGAATGTGGTTTTAGTTTTCTTTTAGTTCTCACTGCTCAAGTCTGCTAGTGATAGACAATAAATTAATCTCCCCTTGCTGAGCCTGTTTTGCCCATGACAGTAATTACTGAGTGACCTCCATGCGCTTATCTCAACCCTTGAGACCCTTTTCATCATATTTTCTCCCTCAGCTTCTTCAAGGAAGGGGGAGTGAGAAAGCAGCATGGTGGAGTTTAGCTAGCCATCAGCTAGCCAACATGTCCCTACATCTCCGTGCTCCCCAGTCACGGGCCCCACTGAGCCTGCCTACTCACCGGCCCATATCCTCAACCCGTGGGAGGTGTCCAATGCTCCACTTTAGCTCCCAGCTGGACCTGTTCCCTGGATCACTGGGACAGGTCCAGGCTCCCGGGGCACATCCTGCCAGGCCCCTGAGGAGCCCTGGCTCCATGGTGTCACAGACCCTGCAGCACTCAGACTGTTCTGGCTTAATACAGCTGGAAATTAGAGGAAAGAATCACAGAATAAAAGAATATCCTGAGTTGGAAGAAACCCACCAGGATCTTGTGTAACTAAGGAAGAAGTGAAAGTAGTGAAACAGATAAAAGGAAGTTTGCCCTGCTATTGGAATCCAGCCATGTGCATTACTTAGCCACTACTACATTTTAGTGGTAATGCCTCTTTTATTACACTGTAGAATGCTGTGAGGTAGGTTTTGAACTTGGATGCGATACCTAACTCAGGAACAACAGGTGTGAATCCAGATACAGATGGCCTCATCATAAGATATGAGCACCTTTACACCTTCAATAATATCAGCCATATGGCAGACACTTTTTCACATCCACCTGAGTTGGAAAGCATGCCTGCCTTGGACAAAACTTGGTAATTTATATATATATATATATATATATATATATATATATATATATATATATGTAGATACAGGTATCTATTTATTGATACTTTAAATTTAAATGGGGAGATGGAGAATACTGGTTAGCTGTATTTATAATGCTCCAACAAAATAATTTTAAGAACACTTTTCAAGCATTTTTATTAAATTGCTGTTCGTGTGACTGTGTTCATTAAGTGATCTCCAGGTACCTCCTATGAGAAAGCTGGGAATAAATTCTGGTGATCAGAATGTGCAGAAGGCCCTAGCACATGAATGACTGAAAAACATGTTGTATTAATCACACAGATTTTTTAATATATATATATATAAATATATTCAGATCAATTCAGTAAAGATTGTTCATCTCAAAACAGGAGTATTATATGGGCTTCAAAATAAAATGTAGTGGTGTTGAATCCTTGTAAACAGTTTAGAAGTTACACGATAGCTGTTTTTTTCTATATTACACGTGAGATTTCAATTCAAACTGAGAAAGCTTGTCAAATAATAAATGTAAATAAACGCTTTTAATTTTCAGATCTAAATCAGAAATTAAATTTAAAGATCTCAGTCTGATTTGTATACGTATGTCCTCCTTCCCCTGTTCTCACTCTCAAACACAAGAAAAAGAACAGCAGATTCATGGAGTATCCCTATCTATTAGGGATATGAAGAATTCTACTGATAGCAGAGCCCCCTGGATCAGGTCCCCAGTTTTTCAGAGGGGGATGTTGTTGCTGCACAATGAATGGATACTTCTTGCTTCACAGCTCTGTCAAGCAGGAGATATGACAGAAAGAGAGGTATAATTCTCATTTTTTCTTTGTTTTACTGAGACAACCTAAGGAAATCAGTATACTTATCAGTAAAATAGGAATACTACTACTTACCCACCTTTGACAAGTGCATCATGATCTACAGATCAAAGAGCTATGTACAACTAAGTATTTTTATTATTACTACTTTGATGTGCAAATCACAGACACAAATGGCTGTAACTGTCTTTGAAGCTGTTCTGAAAAATCATATCATATTCCACTTCAGCAATGATTTAATTTGTGGATTAGTGACATGACAGACCGTAAGAGGCTATTTGGAAGTCTTCCAGTTGGTTTTCTCAATGTAGTTCCTTTGAACATGCACTTAGTGTTCAGTAGGCAGAAAATGTCCTCAAATTATTATTACTGATTGCATCATTTTTTTTCAGTGAAAGAATTTGTGTAATTATAAATCTTTTGTTGTTGTTGTTAATATGATTAATTTTATGATCTGACTCAATTACCAAAAATTATATTTACAGAAAGTCATGCAACTTAGCTATCCCTGCTTTCAGCCTGTCTTAGTAAGGTTACAGTTCCTCTTTGAACTAGACAGATATATTAGAGGCCAGCAGGTTACTGAGACCTACCTTTCATCAAAAAAAAAAAAAAAAAAAAAGAGCCTCTCCATTGGGCTAACTGATTGGGCTGTACTGCATCATTCTTCAAGATATGAATTCAAAAAGAGACACAATGTCTGTCGTCCATATTAGTACCTATCCTTTCTCTGCATGAAGGTGATTCACTATGGTACATAAAAGGCTTAAGATGTCATGCTGACTAATATTTTTTCGTTATTTTTTATTCAACAGATTGCTTTTCATCCTTCCATGTTGTGAATCTGATACCATAACCAATGGTTATATGGGGTAGTTCTTGAAAAAACAGTTGAAAGACCAAAAGACGAATAATAAAACAAGCAAACAAACAAAATAATAAACAAATAAAAACTGAAATGATTTTACATCCTTGAAAAGGAAGGGAAGAGGAGGGAAGGGAAGGGAAGGGAAGGGAAGGGAAGGGAAGGGAAGGGAAGGGAAGGGAAGGGAAGGGAAGGGAAGGGAAGGGAAGGGAAGGGAAGGGAAGGGAAGGGAAGGGAAGGGAAGGGAAGGGAAGGGAAGGGAAGGGAAGGGAAGGGAAGGGAAGGGAAGGGAAGGGAAGGGAAGGGAAGGGAAGGGAAGGGAAGGGAAGGGAAGGGAAGGGAAGGGAAGGGAAGGGAAGGGAAGGGAAGGGAAGGGAAGGGAAGGGAAGGGAAGGGAAGGGAAGGGAAGGGAAGGGAAGGGAAGGGAAGGGAAGGGAAGGGAAGGGAAGGGAAGGGAAGGGAAGGGAAGGGAAGGGAAGGGAAGGGAAGGGAGAGCAGTTCAGTTGGAATTCAGTTCAGTCCCTTTCTAATGACCTTTCCCTTTTAGCAAGCAATGAGGGCACCTATTGGCTTCTTTTTCTCTAAGCTAGTCAAATCCAGTGTCCTCAGTCTCTCCTCACAGAACATACCTTCCATACATTTTACTGTCTTTGTTGCCCTCCTCTGGATGCTTTCAATCATCATAGTATCTTTTTTACATTGTGGAACCCAGAACTGCACCCAGCATTCAAGTTATTCAAGTTGAGGCCTCACCAGAGCTAAATACAGTTGAAGAATTGCTGCTTTTAACTGGCTGGCTATGCTGTAAATTTAATGCGTCCTAAAACATAGCTTTCTCTCTCAGCTGCCAGAGCATGCTGCTGACTCATATTAAGCCTACTGTCAATCAGCACCCAGAGAACTTTTTTTGAAAAGCTGCTCTCCAGCCACTCATCTCCAAGTCTGTACCTGTGTCTAGCATTACTCCATCCCAGGTACAGTACCTGGCATTAATTATTTTTAATTTAATTCCATTGATGATTTCCCAGCGCTCCAATTTTTGATCTCAGAGAGTCAACAGCAGCTCCCAGTTCAGTATTGTCAACGAACTTAAGGATGCATTCCACTCTTGCATCCAGATGATCCACCCTAGACTTGAGCCCTGGGGAACACTGCTAGAACCAGCTACCAGCCAGATGCAGACACATTTTCTACAACACTTTGAACCCTGCCATCACTTTGAACTTTCGTTCACCTTCCCCCCTCCCTCTCTGGGATGGGGGAGAGAAAGTGGAAAGTGAAGCCCATGAGTTGAGATAAAGAGAGTTTAAGACAGAAAAATAATAATAACAATAATAATAATAACAATAATGATTATAATAATACTAATAATAATAATGTGTACAAACAAGTGATGCACAATGCAATTGCTCACCACCCACTGACCGATGCCCAGTCTAACCCTAAGCAGTCTGGCCCCCCTTCCCCGGCTAGCCACCCCTATACATGTATATTGTTTAGTATGATGTCAGATGGTATGGAATGCCCCTTTGGCCAGTTTGGGTCAGCTGTCCTGGGTCTGTCCCCTCCCAGCTCTTGCTGCACCCCCAGCCTGCCTGTTGGCAGGCAAGAAACTGAGATGTCCTTGGCTTGTTGTAGGCACTGCTCTGCAGCAATTAAAACATCGGGGTGTTATCAGCACTCTTCTCATCCTAATCCAAAACATAGCGTTCTACCAGCTACTAGGAATAAAATTAACTCTGTCCTAACTGAAACCAGGACACCTTGCATATTCAAAAGTGTGCAGGCATGACAGTGGCATAGCAGAGGGAAGTATGTTAAGCAGATAATGGGAAGGTACCACAATCCCAAAATAAGAAGAATAGCTAAGAAAAACAGGATGAGCAGTGTAAAATCAGTAAAAACAAAAAATTATGAGCCTTCTAATCATGAGACAAGAAGGAAAAAAAAAAGAAAAAAAAAAAAAAGGAAAAGAAAAAGAAAAAGGAATTAATGGTTGCTCAAATAAAATTGTACATATATGGTATAGTAATAAGCATCAAGTCATTTGTGAACCAATTGTGGTGTAAATGCCTGAAGTAACTAGGAAAATAAAACTAACATTCATATTTTTAAGGAAAAGGTACAGCACTGAAGAGGCTTTCAGGGTAGGGCATAACTGCATTACCTGAGCGTTCCCTAGGCTCCCAACCTTAGATGCTATCGCGCATGGGAAACTTGGTGTGCTAGCTCTAAGGAACAGCACGGAGCGTAGAGTGGAGTGGAGACACCACGGCTAGGCTCTGTAATCAGGTGGGGCCTTGATTGTTCTTGTGCACAAAGCTGCACTTTTTGCCACCCTAAGCCAAAGACCTGTCATGTTTTGACAAATGCTGTACCCTAGTGTACTTTTTATAATACCAAAACACACCTCCATCCCAAAAGCTACCCACCTCCAAGGCGCAACCACCCCTCACTGAGTGTGCGCCCTGAATTTCTCGGAGCCTATTACTTTAAACGGAGACAGGAAAACTTTACACCAATCATAACTAAGATATGCTTGACTAGAGCCACTCAAGCTCCACCTAAAAGATAGAAAATAATATAAATTGGCCCAAGAGAGAGGGGATGTTAGGGAAGATATCACCATCAGGGGAGATACCATCCCGAGGAAATACAACATCCTTAGGACCTCCTGACTCCTGGGATCAGTCGATGGGCTGAGCCTCCCATTGGGACGCCTTTGGGTGAGATCTGAATACTTGCTTATAAATCTCTATAGAGTCTTTAATCCTTTTAACGCATTTATTTCTAGGCTGCGCACCTGTAACACCTGTAACACATGTAATACCTGTAACATCTATAACATCTGTAACATCTATAACATCTATAACACCTGTAACATCTGTAACACCTACAACACCTATAACACCTGTAACATCTGTAACACCTATAACACCTGCGTATTTCATGCATACTAGCTTGCTTTTGCAGACAGTCACTATCGACGGCAATCCAAAAGAACCTGATTATCTGTTGCTGTAATAAACCATACTTGATTGCATTGTGATAGCTCTCATTAAGTGCAACTAGGGTGAGGGTGGTTATCCATGATAGTTCAGTGTTCTGAATCTAACCAGACCCCCAGAAAGTTAATGCGTTTTTGGTGAATGTCTGAACGGACCCCCAGACCGTTAATGAGTTTTTGGTGAATGTCTGACTGGACCCCCAGACGGTTAATGTGTTTTTGGTGAATGTCCGACTGGTTCAGTACTCTGAATCTGACCAGACCTGTAACGGTTAATCAGCTACACCCCTTTAACACTACACCTATAGTACTCAGCCAATGAGGAAACGGGAGGAATTAAGCATCTGGTAATAGAGAGTATAACATTATGATATATGTTTGCTGTGCACTCCTGCTTGCAGGACGCCAGCCATTGGAATCATGAATAAAAATGCTACTGCATAGAGATCCTCACCTGAGCCTATGTTATTGGATACAGAGTGTTTCTTACATACAGCAAATTCATCACCCACAGAATCACAGAATCATAGAATCATTAAGGTTGGAAAAGACCTTCAAGATCACCTAGTCCAACCATCACCCTTCTACCAATGTCACCCACTAAAACATATCCCTAAGCACCACGTCCAACCTTTCCTTAAACAGCCCCAGGGAAAGTGATGCCACCACTTCCCTGGGAAACACGTTCCAATGCCCAGCTACTCTTTCTGAGTAGAAATGTCTCCTCATTTCCAAACTAAACCTCTCCTGGTAGAAGTTGAGGTCATTCCCTCTAGTCCTGTCACTAGTTACCTGTGAGAAGAGGCTGATCCCCAGCTCCCCACATCTTACTTTCAGGTAGCTATAGAGAGTAATAAGGTGTCCCCTGAACTTCCTCTTCTCCAGACTAAGCAACCCCAGTTCCCTCAGCTGCTCCTCATAGGACTTGCACTCCAGGCCCTTCACTAGCTTCGTAGCCCTTCTGTGGACATACTCCAGGGCCTCGATGCCCTTCTTGTACCAAGGTACCCAAAGCTGAACACCATACTTGAGGTGCGGCCTCAGCAGAACAGAATGCAAGGGAAGGATCATCTTCCTTGTCCTTCTGGTTACACTATTCCTAATACAAGCCAGGATGCCAATGGCCTTCTTGGCCACCTGAGCACACTTCTGGCTCATGTTCAGGTGAGCATTGACCAACACCTCCAGATCCTTTTCCTCTGCAGAGCCTCCCAGCCACTCTTCCTCAAGCCTGTAGCACTTCATGGGGTTGTTGTGGCCAAAGTGCAGGACATGGCACTTAGCCATGTTGAACCTCATCCTACTGGCCTCTGCCCATTGACCCATCTTGTCCAGGTCACTCTGCAGGGCCTTGCTACCCTCCAGCAGATCAACACTCCCCACCAGCTTGGTGTCATCTGCAAACCTACTGAAGGTGCACTCAATTTCCTTATCCAAATAATCAAGAAAGATATTAAAGAGGATGGACCCCAACACTGACCCCTGGGGAACCCTGCTGGTCACTGTTTGCCAGCTGGATTTCACTCCAGTCACCACTGCTCTCTGGGCCTGGCCATCCAGCCAGTTTTTAACCCAGCAAAGAGTATACCTGTCCAAAGCCATGGGCTCTCCAGTTTCTCCAGGAGAATGTTATGGGAGACTGTGTCAAAGGCCTTGCTGAAGTCTAGGCTGACTACATCAACAGGCTTTCCCTCATCTACCGGGTAAGTTACCCTGTCATAGAAGGAGAAAAGGTTGGTCAGGCAGGACTTGCTTTTCATGAGCCCATGCCTACTGGGTGGGCCTGATCAACCAGTTGTCCAGCATATGCTGTGTGATTGCATTCAAGATGACCTGTTCTATCATCTTTCCTGGCACCAACGTCAGGCTGACAGGCCTATATTTTCCTGGGTCTTTCTTACAACCTTTCTTATGAATAGTATTACAATAGCTAGTCTACAGTCATCAAGGATCTCTCTGGATGACCATGACCTCTGGTAGATGATGTAAAGAGGCTCTGCAATCACATCTGCGACTCCCTCAGCACCCTCAGGTGGATCCCCTCTGGACCCATGGACTTGTGACAATCCAGGTGGAGAAGCAGGTCTCTAAGTGTAGAATGAACTTATTCATCTTACAGTTGGACAATTTGTCCAGAAGGATACTGTGAGGATTGGTATCTAACACCATACTGAAATTCAGAAAGATTACATCCACTGCTTTCTCTTCATCACCGAGCAGGTGACCTTATCGTGGAAGGAGATCAAATTACTAAGGCAGGACTTTTCCTTCATGAACACATGCTGGCAATGCCTGATAATAGCTTTGTTCTTTAAAGCCTTTCAAAAACACTCAGGATAATCTTCTCCATAACTTTTCTGGGGACTGATGTTACAAAAACAGGTCTGTGATTTCCTCATACCCTTTTGTAGATGTCTATAATATTGCCTAACTTCCAGTCAGTGTAGACCTGCTCAAACACCCAAGACATTAAATTTTTGATAGGGATCCAGCTATGACATTGGTGAACTTCTTCATTACTTCAGAATGAATCCTGTTGGGCACCACAGACTTAAGGACTTAATATAGCTGTTCCTTTAAAGTTTCAGTGATCACAGATGAAAATCTCACTGCTCTCCCAGTCATGCTCTTTCAACTCAGAGAACCAGGCAGCCCAAGGTCCATCATTAATATTTAAAACTGATGCAAAGTCAGTATTAGATGTCTCCGCCTTTTCCTCTTACTTATTTGTTAGGTGACGAAGTACCAGTCCAATGGTTTCCTTAAACTTCCTCTTAGTGTTGACATACTTGAAAGAGCTTTTTTCTTGTCTGATATCATACTAGCATCAACTCAAATTGCATTTTAGATTTTCACGTTTTCTCTCTGCAGATGTGACCTATATCTTTGTAATCTCCCTGTGAAGCCAAATCTTGATTCCAGGTATTATAAATTTTCTGCCCAAGTTCCAAGAGGAAATCCCTGTTCAGACAAGGAAATTCTGCCCCTTTTACTTGATGTCTGACACAATGGGATTGCCTATTCCTGTATTTTTGAAAAGTGGTTCTTAAAAATTGACAAGCTCTCATGGATCCCTAAACAACCTAAAGCAGATTCTCATGGAACACATTTAACTGACAGTTGGAGTAGCTTAAGGTTTGATCTCTTGAAGTCCAGGGTGGCAACCTTGCTGACCTTTTTTGTCATTACACCATAATTTTGAACTAAATTATTTCATAATCATTGTGGTCATGACGGCCACCTACTATCACCTCTCCCACAAGGCCGTCTCTATTTGCACACAGATCTAGTTGTCTCACTAAGTACTTATGACAAGAAATTATCTTTAACATTCTTTGGGAATGTCACAGGCTTGTTTATTGCAGCAGTGTGGTATCTTGAGTTTATGCCTGGGAAGTTGAAATCTCCATGAGGATGAGGGCAACTGATCCAGAGATTTCCCTTACTTGCTTATAGAATAGCTCATCCATGCCATAATGATCCTAATTGCCTAGGGCTACTGATCCTAATTGCCTGTAAAATAACTCATCTGTACTATCATTCTGGATGGTGATCAATAGTAGACATCCACATCAACTATAGTCGCTTTGCTATCCACCTCCTTAATCCTCACCCAGAGGCTCTTTACTGTGTCATCCTTATTTGCAAGGACTGTACAGACTAATCTCTCCCTTACAGATAGTACAAAATCTCCTTCTCACTTGCCCTACCTATCTGTCCTGAACAGCCTATAGCCCTTCATCCCAGCACCACAGTTGTGGGACTTGTCCAACTAAGTCTAACAAATGCCAAATTACAGTATATTTAGATGACAAACTATACAGGTGATATCTCTGGATTGTCCAGGAAATGGACAATCATTTCAAAATAATGACAAACTAGACTGCATTTTTGAAATCTTGTTCTCTAGGTTTGTTGTTGTTGTTGTTGTTTGTTTGTTAGTTTAGTTTTTGTTTGTTTGCTTTAATGCAAAGATGCCAACAGTCAGTTATTCATGAATGCTATGAAATACAGTGTTTTGCACTTTTGAATCTTCTCTAACACTATCCCTACAAGCACAGTCACAATTCAAAATATTTTGGTATAAATATGCTATTGCGGGATAGCTTGCCATTTATAATATTTTTTCATAAAAACACTGCTACCCAAAAGGGCTACAACACTCTGCACTTGAGAAAGAAAATAAGAAAATTTTAAATAAAGCAATCTGTATCAGGATGAGAATGAGTAGTATTATAATAATAAATTCTATCTCATAAGAAAATATTTAAAACATTGCTGAGTTAAACAATTGTCTGAGTCAAATGATATAATAATATTGTATCTCTATCTGGATTTTCTCTTGAATTACCAGGGGAAAATAAAATTTAGCAAAAGAGTAAGAAGTTATGAAAATCTAAAACCCGTTTTCCTTTTAAAAACATCTTTAAAATTGCAATGTTTGTGAAGAAATTAGAAGGGCCCAACTTGAGCTCAGTCTGGCTACTACCTTTAAGGACAAAAAAGGATGTTTTCATAAATACATCATCAAGAAAAGGAGTACTAAGAAGAATCACCATTCTTAATTGGTTGTCAGGGGAAATGTGGTGCTAAGAGATGAGGAAAAGATTAAGGTATTTAATACCTTCTTTGCCTCAGCCTTCAGCAGCAAGTCCTGTTGTTCTCTAGTTAGCCAACCCCCTGAGCTGGTAGATAAGGACAGGGAGAAGAATGAAGCCCTCATCATCCAAGAGGAAATGTTTAGTGAACTGCTACAGCACTTATATGTGCACAGGTCTATAGAGATGGGATCCACCCAAGGGTAATGAAGTAACCATTAACCAAAATTAAGTGCCAGATCCTGCACTTGGGACACAATAACCCTGTGCAATTCCACAGGGTGGGGATAGAGTGCCTGGAAAGCTTACCAATGAAAAGGGACCTGGGGACAGTATGTAGTATAGTATAATATAGTATAGCCAGCTGAGTATAAGCCAGCAGTGTGCTCAGGTGGCCAAGAAGGGCAACAGCATCCTGGCTTGTATCAGAAATAGTGAGGCCAGTAGGACTAGCAAAGTGATTGTCACTTGGCTCTGATAAGACTGCACCTAGAAATACTGAGTTTTGGGCCCCTCACAACAAGAAGGACATCAAGGTGCTGCAGTGTGTCCAAAGAAGGTCAACAAAGCTGGTGAAAGGTCTGAAGAGCAAGTCTTATGAGAAGCAGTTGAAGGAACTGGGGTTATTTAGCCCAAAGTAAAGGAGTCTCTGGGGAGACTTACTTCTCTCTACATCTACCTCAAAGGAGGTCATAGCAGGGTGGGGTTCATTCTCTTCTCCCAAGCAAGAAGTAATAGGACAAGAGGAAAGAGCCTCAAGTTGCACCAGGGGAGTTTTGGCTTGGATATTAGGAATAAATTCTTCACTGAAAGCATTGTGAGGCAATGGAACAGGCTGCCCAGGGAAGTAATTCAGTCACCATCCCAGGAAGTATTCGAAAGACATTAAGATGTGGTGCTCAGGGACATGGTTTAGTGGTAGACTTGGCAGTGCTAGGTTAATCTTGGACTTGATCTTTTTTAGTCTAATTAATTCTGTGATTCTATAACCTAAAAAATGCTGAGCCAATTGTCTCCACAAGGTGTTATTTTTCAGTTCCTATCTGATTTGATGTTGATAGTTTGTGATATTATGTATATTAGAATAAATGTGAGGTGATTGGTAAATGAAGTTAATTAATTCAAAGTCAAGTTTGACTTCAGTAATTTTACATCAACATTGTATCTGTCTCTACTTTAAAATAAATAAGTAAATAAATAAATCTCCACTTCTTAAAATGAACACTCCATTTCTTATTCATATTGATACCTTTGTACACCTTTCTATTGGAAATGATTTTTTTAAAGAAACATGGGAAAGGAATTATCTAAGGGAAATAAGAACTGTCACATGAATGATCAAAATAAGCAAAATAGTAAGTTTTGAACAAACAGATTTTATACTCATAATCATCTGCTGATAAATCAGTGATAGAGAGGAGCTTGTAAGTATCTGATCTACCATCCTGCAAATGTTTATTTCTAATTTTTCCAGTGTTTTGAGAATTTTGAGATAATTCAAGTGAATTTTCCATCACAGTGACATGCAATGGTCAAATATTTCTGATGTCCTACACTGTACTTTCAATTACATAACATAAACCTATTATCTCTCATACTACTCTATGCTACCCTATGCCATTCTAACCTGAATTTCTTTTTGATGTTGGATTATCCATTAGAACTTAAAGTACGGATGCTGTTAAGTATTTTTGAATGAAGAGAGGTATCAAAATATTGAAGTGTATCCACAGAATGGTAGAGTAAAAAATTATTTGATTTTATATTTTATTTTATTTGAATGATTACATTTCAATGTCTTCTTGAGTAGCTGCATTGTCTAATGGAAGTGGAAGAGCAACAGTTCAGCCAGAGGGAATGTTTTGTTTTATAATTATTTGTGTACAATGAATAATGAGTTCAGATTATAGAGAAGAAAGCTGATACTATAGCTGTTAAACTAAAACTACAAAGGTATGGCATTATACTTCAGTCAGGATGTGACTGTCCAAGTGATGCTGTGATACACTGATGCAGATTCACTTTATCCCACGCAACACATGACTGAGAGAAATTGAAAAATAAGATTAACAACAACAACAACCAGTAAAGTTTTTTCAAGGAATGTATTCATTTCATTTACAAAATTGTTTTGGTACAAAAATATATTGGTAGGACTCTATTAACAGTGTTACTGTTTTTCAGCAGCTTGCCATCTCCCAGAGACTTCAGACAGTCTGCTAAGTCTGCACTTCCATTCCTCTGGTTAAAGACCAAGAATTCCAAACCTGAGGTTAAAAGCCTTTGCCTAATATCTTCTTTGATGACTTCAGTTTTCAGGCACCTGTAAGAAAATACCATTTATTGATATATGAGCCACTTAACTTCTTCATAATATTTTCCTGTATACATTCTAAAACCACATTCCATTTGTTGCTTTTTTTCATTAGTAGATCCACTTTGATCTGCAGTCACATCTCATCCTCTCCTCTATGGTAGGGAGGGTTATTTTTGCAAAAACAGTTGCTTTCTCTTCTGTTATCATATTTCAAGTTATCCACATTAAAATATTGCTAAGGAAGGTTTCCTAAGTAGATGTTATACTCTTAGTTACATTTAATGTTTATCGGAGTTAAACCATGAGCTTTCACCTATACAAATGACCCAGTGTTTCAGGATATGTTAAGAATTTTAAGGGTGTGTCAGTCTTTACTTGCTAATATTCAACACATTTCTTCACAGCATAGAAGAGACCGCAAAGGAGCTTATGGTCCAAGAAGAATATTTAATGGTCTCTTAATCTTGTTGTTGTATACATGTTACAAGTTTAGGAAAAATTTTAAGAAAAGAAAATGTATTTGTGTCCATTTTTCATTTCACTCATTTCAGTAATAGTTTTTCTTAGCACAAAATCCCAAGATGCAAGAGAAAATAGCTTTAGAATTGTTTAGAAGTTAAGGGCATGTTTTCTTTTTCCTTCAGTGCCATGAATAGAGTTACACCACTCACGAATTTGTATGTTTATTTGTTACACTAGTATTATGCTTGGCATGGAAGGAAAAAGTCTGGTTTCATTCTATTGATATCAGAATATTTCTTAAATCACATGTTGTTTTCTGCTGTGCTGATGGCTCTGTAAAATTAAAAAGTCAAATTTAAATTAAAAATGTTAACTTGTTGACCTCAAATTTATTGAATTACTACTAATGCATTTTATGCTAATTTAGTGTTTTTTCTCAACAGCTACAAGAAAGAACAGCAATGCTTGTAAGGCTCCTACTAATCTAGCACCTTGTGGCTACATGTTTCAAATTCTTTCATTTTAATATACCAGACATTAAAAAAGTAAATATGTCATAAAGAATTTCAGACACCCGTGGCCTACAAGTACCTTAAATCAGATTAAAAAAATATAAAGCAGGATCATTTCTCAAATACTTTGAAAGGAAGAAGTGACTGGAACTTAATGTGTTTCCTAATGACAAGACCTTAAAGGTTCCAAATCAGTTGAGTTGTCCTTACATATGATTTGGAATTCTTTACTTTCAATACTTCACTTTTAATTTTTTATAATGATCTTAAATTTTATTCTGCTTTGTTACATAACTTGTTATCTTTGAGCAGTCAGTACAGACCCAAGATTTTAAAGTCATGTAAATGACTGTATTGAAAAAAAATTGAGGAAGTCAAGGGAAAAATGTTATTTTTTATTTTTTTTTAACAAAAAGGTCTTTTCATCTTGAAAATATTAATTTTAGAAAAAAAAAAAGTTGAAAGATAAATAAGGATTCTCATTTCTATAATTTCTACTGTATCAGCTGGAGTACATAAACAGATATCAGATAATGCACTGGAATATAGCATTTCATTGTTTCTACTTTATTACAAACTTACAACAGAAAAAAAAATGCTTATCTGCAAAAAAATAAAATAAAATAATGCTATATTTCTTCTGATTTGTTTCATGCATTTGGAACAGGATAATCCTTTTTTTCTTTTTATCTAGAGTGAAGATAACTTTTGAGATTTCTGAGGAAAAAGATAGAAATTCACTCAGATTGATCTATATTATCTTGTACCTGTGATCTTTTCAAAATATCAACTCTAAAAAGCAGTTGAGAAAAATTAAATGAAAGTATAATTGCATATTTGCTTCCCCCTTTAGGAACACCACAAATAAATGATTTTTTTTTTTTTCCAAAAAACATTTTTCAAGCATTGCTGTTCTTTCTTGTAGCTATTCAGAAAGCACATTAAATTAGCATAAAATGCATTAGTAGTAATTAAATAAATTTGAGGTCAGCAAATTAACTTAAAAAAAAAAAAAAAAAAAAAAAAAGCAGAGCCTAATGAAAATAGAAATAAGACAAGATCTGATATATGTTGTACATAAACAGTAGCACAATAGCACTATCAAATTTTTGTCAGGCAATTAAACTTTATGCCAAGTTAATTCAATTTTGCTGCTCTTTTATTAAGTCCTATGAAAAAACTAAATCTGTCTCTTCAGTAAATCATAAGTTTCACCAGGCATTTCCTAACTCAGAGTCCTTGTTCTGCTATTTTGATATATTAAATATCCAGCAAAGAATTTCCAGGGTCATAAATCTAGGGTGATAAAATTAATCCTATTGCTGAATAGAAATAAATATTTTATTGCAGTTTTATGAGCTTTTATTCCCTTTTCACTTGCAAGTAGGTGTTGTTTAGTGGTACAAAGACATTTTGCTGCTGAAAAATGTATTAGAAACAGTACAGCAGCAATAGAAGTCATATCTACAAAGCTGTTCACTTCTCAGAATGAAGATTCCTAAGGAAAACTTAAAAGAGAATATTGTCAATAACAATACTACGCAGATTGTTCTTCTTACATTTTAGATGGTAGGAATTATTTTACTGTTATTAGTAAGTTTAAAATAGAAATTTTCTGAAATTGCACATGAACAATATCTTTGCAATCTAATCTACTAAATATAAATGGAACATTCAATCTCAGAAATCAGAAATGTTAATCATTTTTTCTCCACAAGTGCTTTTTCCTTAGGAATGTAAGGAAATGATAAGATTAAATGTGTTCTTGTCTTTTTATACCTTGTTCCGAGGTGCTAAGCATTTACAGTAATGCTTTGGTTTATTCAAGCATAGCATAACTTACACTGTGTTTTAAATCTATTTTATCCGAAATGTAAAGAATGTGGGTGTAGACTTCTTGGGCCTTGAACATTGTTTGTCACGTTTAATAGGATTTGGAGAGAGGAATGCAGAGGTGGGAATTCCTAGGAGAGTTGCCGGGAAAGGCAAGGTCTGCTCCTGGATACTATACAGACGGAATTGTTTTCATCAAAGTACTGTTCCAGATCAGCAATGTGGGACAGTTCTTTGCTGTGATCATATCTTGTACAGTCATTCACAAATATATAGAATGAATCTAGATGTTCCATTCTTGTTTGGTAACTCTTTACATGGAGTTTATACAGTCTGAATTTTCTTCAAGGCCCTGGCAACTCAAAAGTTAATTAGTTCACAGGTGTTGTTGTTTGTTTTTTTTTTTTTTTTGCATTGTTTAAAAAATTTCTTCAGGTCAACATATGAAAACAGTACTTTAGAAAATCTGAAGTGACCAGAAAAATCTATCTGCCTTTGAAAATGTGCAGAAACACTATAAATCACCAAATAGGTACAAAGCACTCATTGTTCAGTCTTTCCATTTTTTGTATTAGCAAAAAAATAATTCTTTATTTTGATTAAATCAATGTTTATGTTTTAGTATTAGTTTGTTGGTTGAATTTTTCTATAAAGACATGAAATATTTTAGAACAGGTGATGTTCAAATTTGGAATTACGTGACAATTCTTCATTTTGTCATAATTGCCAAGTGAAATGGCTGATCACTACTTCACAGTTGCAAATAACAAAGCTTTAATAGAGAAAAGCTATACAACTGTGGGATAGGTTGAAGCTTAAAGCAAGTACTAAATTTACAGAAGGTCAACAGAAGTTTTAAAAATTATTTAAATTTATTGAGATACAGAAAATTTAGGAAGAAAAATAATAGTAGGATGGACTGTGATTCAGTATTTAGACTAAATACACATCAGGTTCTTAATACCACTGTGTTCTGTGGTCTGCTAAAATGAAGAGGGGTGAACACATGCAAATATTCCCTTACTTGATTATACTTTGTGATTTACTTATTCTCCACTTTCAAATTTTACATTAAATCCTATCAGATACCTGGCTTTGCTTTCATAATTTTGTCTTAGCATGAAAAAAGAAGCAAAGAAGGACATGCACTGACCACAAAAATATTGCA
Organism: Anas platyrhynchos; assembly: GCF_047663525.1. Taxonomy (NCBI): domain Eukaryota; kingdom Metazoa; phylum Chordata; class Aves; order Anseriformes; family Anatidae; genus Anas; species Anas platyrhynchos. The sequence continues at coordinate 42,096,415 of NC_092621.1, read as the reverse complement.
GGCCACTGGGATTAAGGAAAAGATTCTTGAACTCTGAGGAATAAAAGCAATATGCACAATGCATCAAGTTTATCTGTTAACAGACTTTACATAATAAATATTTAAGTGTACGCTAGTATAAGATCATGAGAAAACTTCAATTACCAACTGGGTATGTGGCCTTGAAGTAGTTTAGATTGTCTTTATTTATTTATTTATTTATTTATTTATTTTGTCCTGTAACAATGAATATATAGTAATCTAGGAAACATGAAAGAAAAAACATGCTATAGTACCATTCTGGACAAATTAGCTCAGTTCTATGCAAGTCTAACAACGGTATAAGTTGAGGAGGGGCCCAAGCCAAGCTGTGCACTTTTCTTTCAGGATGGAACTGACCATTATGGGCCTACATATGTAGGCACTTAGCAGTTCAAAAGCAGTTCAAGAAGTACCAAAAAATGATTTTGTTTCAGAAACTCCAAATAGCAGAGGACATGAAAATTTTCTATAGAACAGTTTCATTGCCTTTCTCTGCACACACCTGAGCAACTCAATATCCTTCTTGTAGTGCTGGGACCCAAACTAAACACAATATTCAAGGTGCAGTATCACCAGTGCCACATACAAGTGGACAATCCCTTCCCTAGTCCTACTGGCAACAATTGTAGGGGTTGGAAGGGACCTCAAGAAATTATTGGGTCCAACCCCCCTGCCAGAGGAGGTTCCCTAGAATAGGTTGCACAGGTAGGCATCCAGACAGGCCTTGAATATCTCCAGAGAAGGAGACTCCACAGCCTCCCTTGGCAGCCTGTTCCAGTGCTCCGTCACCCTCACCATGAAGAAGTTCTTTTGCATATTGGTGCGGAACTTCCTGTGCTGCATCTTGTGGCCATTGCCCCTTCTCCTGTCCCCACAAACCACTGAAAAGAGGTTGGCCAAATCCCTCTGTCTCCCACACTTCAGGAATCTGTAAACTCTATAAGATCCCCTTTCAGAAGAAATCCACTGAAATCAATGGGAAAAAAATAAAATAAAAATCCTGACTAAATCAGAAATCATTTTGTCTAAGATCTATTTGAGGCATGTGAACTATATACTCTGTGGCAGATGGGTCCATTGTGTTACATGGTCTCTTCAGTCTCTTCTTTGGAGAGCATCTCCAAAATCTATGCTATTGAAATAATGTTTTTTAAAGTGTTCTTCTAGAGTGTTAATTTATTAACAGGATTCAGGTTTAACCTTGAGTTTAAGAGCTTGTCCAAAGATATATTTATTTATTTTTATTATTATTTTGTGTGTGTGTGTGTAAGAGATGTGTCTGTGGTTTCTTTGATATTGAGTAAACTCACTAAGATCCTCAGTATGACCTAGATATCTTTTTAGGGAGATATACAGTCCAGTGCAGTATCTTCATTGACATAGCTGTGCAGATTCTAAATATAACTTCATCTGTCTTTTGTTTATAACAACTTATTTTTAGGGTAGGTTAATTTTAAAACATCCAAGACAGGAGCTGTTGGTTGTACAGCATGTTTGGTAAACCACAGTCATTACTCCAGCAACTGTGGAAACCTGCTGCATCTGCTCTAGCACAAGACTACATGACTAGAAACTGTAGACGCACACTTTATTGTCGGAGCTACTTACTACTCTTTTTTTTTTTTTTGATATCAGAATTAGATCCAGGACAGGATTCTGTGAAATAAAAAGCAAACAAATAATGATTTGACACTGTATAAATATCTCCTTCAAAATACTTGGAGATTCTATAAAAAAGTTTTGTTGGCACTAAAACAGCAAATATATATATATCAGCTTTGCTGTCTGGAACTGTGAAAAGGATAAACACTTCATAAAACATCCTGCCACAGAACCAAACATATTGAAATGACTTTTTATGGAGATATTGAAACAGCAACAACAAAAATACACAGGGCTTGTTTCTCCTCAGGGTTCAATTATTTTGAGTGCTGGTAGCAAACTTTGATTGATAAATCTAACCTTTCCTTTCCAGGCAATAGTTTGATCACATCGTGATGAGAAAGGGTTAGAGAATGGAAGAATAATATTTGGACTGTGACAAAATAATGAAAATGCAGAGGCAGTCTTTGACTTTTACAATGTGAGGAAGGATTTCCCATTTTGATTGGGTGATGGCAAGCTTCTCCTCTAAGAGCAGGCAAGTCTGGACTTTATATGTTGTTCTTAAATTATTTTTCAAAGCTTATAAAATTTCTTCAGCTTTCCAAATGGAAATTCATAATGCATCCAGAATGTAATTCAAGCTATAGTGGCAACATATGTTTTTCAGCAGTGCAAATGACTGATGAAGTGCTGTGGTGACCACACATCATATGTGAAATAAGAACTAAGAAAGAAGACTCCACAGCCCACGGGGAAACCCAGGAAGTTTTTCTAACCAAAAGAAATTTATTACATTTTCCACCTGGGCTTACACAAATAAAGTTACCAAAGATGTCCATCGTGACCTAATTTGACACCTCTATAAGTCTTTTCAATTGCCCATTCACACCAATGTTTTCCACTCTTCCCTTCTAAAACAATTCTTTGGCAGTCTGAAATCCTCTATCATTATTTTCTTCAAATCTTCTCCTTACTTCTCATGTAGCATAAAGGAAGGCTATCAATCAAACAAAATGAAGATTGACCAGCTAGTTTTATTTTATCATTTTAAGTTCTCTTCTATAAGATCCTTCTTCGCTTCAGACAAGGGAGCTAAGCCCTTGTCTGAAGCAAGGGAGCAATTCCACCGGGAAGAAGGGAGACAGCGTGCAAAAATGTGGCTTTAAAAGATTCGCCTGATCATCAGGTTTTACTTTAAAAGTAAATCATTTAAAATGTTTAAAGCTATATTGTTTGAATAATTTCTAGTTTCCACAAGCAGCCATAGAATATTACTTTAGAATAGATTAAAATATTTTGGAATCCAGTACAGCAATTATTTCATTTTCTTACATTAACACTGTTTTTGATTCATAACATATTTTTGAGTTTTACAAGAGCATTTCATAAGTCATTTTAAAATCAAAAATCTTAACTGAAGAATTGGCTACTCCATCCAATTCAATCCACTGCAATACAACCAAATTTGGAAAAAGAGACATCTCATACATCAGTCATAGTACTGCAGAGCATGGGGAAAGTAGACAGAGATGTGCATAATTTCTAAGAAAGGCACATCATAATACAGCTGTTTTAGCCATGGAAAACAGTAACAGTAACCAGTTGCCAGGTATAGTGAATCAGAATGTTTAGACCAAAAATTAAAGTTGCTCCTAGCAAATGTATGCTGTTGCAAAAGTGGTCTACCTACATATGCTTTCTCAACCCTTGCTCAGCTGTATGCAAATGGTATCAATGTTAAATAGCAATGTGCTTGCACGTAGGCATGACCAATAAATGTGACACTACATTTCCAGCTACTTTTACCAATTTTACTCCTCATTTTACAAATATTAAACTAGTTTCCTGAAATATGGTGTGTATTCACAAAATTTGAAAATGAATATGTCAAATACAAGATAGAGTCCTATAAATCTGTGTAGCTCTGAAAAGTTTATTTACACACACTAAAATGTCAATATCTGCTATCCAAACAATAACATTTTGATTCCTTTTTCTTAATTGATATACTGAAATGAGAAAAAATACATATTCAGAAATATACTGGTGTATCCATACACCACATACATTCTGCTGGAATCTTTATGATATTTTGCCAAACTATGTATAAGCAAAATTTTTCAACAACTTTGAGAATCTATATTCCAGCTTCTAAGCCATCTACTTGGATTTACTAATGTCTCAACTTCTACAAAGTTTCATATACATATATATAAAAAAATAATCATTATCACTGTGAAATATGTTCATCTGATTTGTGTCAATATGGAACAATGCTAGAGCCTCATAATGAAATGTGACCTTCTGTCTTACATACCCTCTAATGTTATGAAAAAAAAAAGAAGGCCTATGAAATATGATAGTAATGGGTAAATTTTATCTATAAGGTCTACAGAGTTGATGATAAACACCTTTAACCAGTATTAATGTATTCAAAGGCAGAGGGCTCTGCAGTGCATCTAACATTTTAGATGAGATACAGTTGTCCATAAGTGAAATGCAAGGGTATTGTATGCTTTAAAATTATACCCTCACATACCCAAACACACCAGAGCAAAAGGATACTAGCACAGCAACTTTAAGTAAAGCACCTGCATTTTTATTTTAGCCTGTGTTTGATAGTTTATTTTTCCCTTTTTTTTTTTCTTTTTTTTTTTTATTTTTTTCATCTATAGAAATTCTACTTCATTAAATTCAAATATCCCTGTGGATATCTGCATAGGGATGAATGAGGTTGGACTGTCTGCTATCAAATTTCTGACTCATTAGTTGAAGATAGAAATGTGAGATGAACAAGTGTTTCTTACACCAAAGCAAAGGAAATTCTTTTTGATAAAACGTATGCTAAACAAGACAAATCAGATAAACTTTCCACATGAGGTCATCCATTAAGTAATCTTCAGTTTCAGCATAGGAGACAATGAAATCTGATTATTAGAAGCTATTATTACTTGTCTACAATGGAAATAATTGGAAGTTTTGCTGAATACATAAGTTCTGTATAAGATTTTATTATTGTAGGAAATAAAAAGATTGACTTTGTCAAATTATATCTATACATAATGGCATTTTGCTAACTTTTTTTTTTTATTTGTTTGTTTCAAGTTTTCCATCAGTTGGAAGAAGACAGAATTGTACTGTCACCTTTCAGAGATGCTGCAAAGTTATAAAAACCGTGAAACATCAGCTGTGAGCAGCTCCTAATTTCTGATCTGCACTAATGCTTCTACCCTTGTCTTCATTGAGAAAGGTCTGTCTGCACGCACAGCCAAGAGTGTTTCAAAAATGCTTGCTTTCAGTGAACTGCTACCATGCTGCCATGTTAGCAGAGTCCTGAGATGAAGACTCACTGCTTTGTCTCATGTTTTGTTGGCCTTTAGGCAATGCAGAGTTTTGAAAATTATGTCACCTCTGTGCCAAAAGTTCAATGACATTTTTGTTTTGACCTTCCTGTCAGCTAATACAGTGATGACTTATAAACTATTCTATGTAGTTTAAGTACTGTAGAACTTAGAAGTTCTTTGTAGAATTTAGAAGATCTGGGGTAGGGTGGCTACTTGATATATAGTTTTAAGAGATGTATATTTTCCTGAAATCAACTTCAATCCCTTGTTTTTTCCCACGTTGCTGTGTTTTGGGTGGCTCCACATTAGTGGTTTTGCTTGTATCAGGAGTGAACTTCTGCTAGAATATTCTCAGTCTGCAGACTGGACTCCTTACAGATGGAACTAAACCAGAAAATTTTAACAAGCTGTCGTGGTTCCGCTCGAGTGGGCAGCCGAGCTCCACCACAGCCTCTCTCTCACTCCCCCTCCTCAAAGAGGAATGGGGAGAAAATATGTGAAAAAGGCTCAAGGGTTGAGATAAGGATGAGAAAATCACACAATAATTATTGTAACGGGCAAAACAGACTCAGCATAAGAAGATAGTAAGATTTATTGCTCATTACTAACAAGCTAGAGAAGTGAGAAACAAAGGAAAGAAACCAAAAGCACCTTCCCTCCCCATCCACCCTCTTCCACCTCCTCCCCCCGAGCAGCGCAGGGGAACAGGGGAATGGGGGTTATGGTCAGTCTACAGCACTTCTCTGCTGCTCTCTTGTCCCCTGTGCTGTGGGGTCCCACCCACGGGATGCAGTCCTGGATGAACTGATCCGGCGTGGGCTTCCCACAGGCAGCAGCTCTTCCAGAACTGCCCCAGATATGGGTCCGTACCACGGGGTCCATCCCTCAGGAGAAAACTGCTCCAACCTGGCTCCCCCATGGGCAGCAGCTCCTGCCAGGTCACCTGCTCCTGCGTGGTCTCCTCCACGGGCTGCAGCGTGGAACCCTGTTCCACCGTGGTACTCCATGGGCTGCAGAGGGACAGCCTGCTTCACCATGGTCCTCACCATAGGCTGCAGGGGACTTCTGCTCTCCCCCTCCTTCTTCACTGACCTTGGCGCCTGCAAGGCCATTCCTCACTGCTCTCTCCTTCCCAGCTGCTGTGTGGTGCAGCGTTTTTTTTTCCCTGTCTTAAATAAGCTCTCACAGAGGCGCAAAACAACATCACTTATTGGCTCAGATCTGGAAAACAATGGGGCCCTTCCCAAACATGGGGCAGCTTCTAGATCTTTCTCACTGAAACCACCCCTATGGCCCCCTGCTACCAAAACTTTGCTACGTAAACCCACTACACAAGCATCCAAGAAAACTTAGTGTACTTCACTCACTAACACACGTTCAGGTCAAAAGCCAAGCTAGAACTACTCTGAAGTAAGTCTTCCAGACCATATGTGTGTATCCTCTACAGATCTGTTCCCTAGTTGCTAATACTAGGACAGCCCTTGCTTTTAGCCTTACAGAACTGATGTTCAGCATCCAGGATATCAAGATAATCCATGGCTTCTAGTAACCTCTTCTACTCTATAGTTTATTTCCTTTGTAGGCAAGGTTTTTGTAGATATAGGGGGGCCTCAAGGTGGCTTCTGTGAGAAGAAACTGGGGACTTCCCATGTTGGCCAGAGCCAATTCTATCCAGCTCCAATACAGACTCATTAATGGTGAAAACAGAGTCCATCAGCAATGCTGGTGGTACCACTGTGATAACATATCTAAGAAAGGGTAAACATTGCTGCACAGCAGCTGAGAGTGAATGGAATAAGAAAAAAGCAAGAGAAACAACCCTGCAGACACCAAGGTCAGAGAACAAGAAGGGAAAGGACGTGCTCCAGGCACCTGAGCAAAGATTCTTATGAAGCCTGAAGGGGCAATTTATTGGTGGATTTATATTCTGCTTCTGATAGTAGAAGTTTGGTTTACTAGACTCACTTGGAGGAATAAAGGAAGATAACCTGAGTTCCAAGAAGGTTTTACAAGCCTAACATTTTATTTCCTGTGAAGTTGTCTGAGCTTTGTTACCCTCAACTATTACCTTTACGGACTTTATCCAGCACAAGACATCTTCCACCAAATCATGGCCACTTAATTAAAATTTGATTATATCTATCCTTTGATCTGTCTCTTTTTCTCACTGTCTCATCTTCTCTCACCCTCCATATTCACTCCTTCATTTGTATAGGAAATTTGGGCTCTTCAAAATACCTATCAGAGAAAGCATTCATGTTCTGCACTAACCAAGGCATTTGGTGACTCAAAAGTACAACTTTTACTTTTGTGCTTACTATACCTGTTTATGATTTCTGAAATGTAGTGGCCCCAAGACATATCACTTTTATATGCATAAAACTGGATAATATGTAGAAAGAAGAATAAGATGCTAACAATTTCTTAATCCATCAGTAAAAAGTCAATGACAATTTTATACGTGAGATTTCTTGGATGGCAGTAGTGAAGAAGTCAAATCATCAGTCTTTTGAATATTCTACCAAAACATGACAAACAGCCACATACCAATATTTCAGTTGCGCTCCTGAATATGTTATATTTTCTGCTTTGTGTTGACTTGTACCCTTGGAATATGATTGACAGCCATTTTGATTTTCTGTAATGCATTGAAATTTTAAATTAACCTGAACAAGAATAGAAGAAGATGATGAAGTGATAAATTAATACATAGCATTTATGTCCTGCCCTGTGTTTAGAGAAAATCTTTTGTAACTGATGTTTGCTATTCTCTTCAGAATAGTGGCAATGTAGATGTTCATCCCAATTCATCTATAATGTTTATATTGTAGCATGTAGGAAGTCACTGCAAAGTACTTATCTATGTTCACTAGAGAGCAAAATAAACATGTTGACCTCCAGTTCTTCCACCTTTTAGCTTTCTTCTTATCAGAGGATGTCAGCATTTAGCACAAGGACAAATGCCTGCATTTTTGTGAGGAATGTAGACAATGCTGTCATGAAACAAATAGCCTCTAAGAGGAAAAAAATGGAAGCCTTTCCAAAGGTTTAATGTGTAAAAGAGGCAGTTTCAGTGAACCCATCACTGTATGTCAAATGCCTAAAAAAAGAAGGGAAAAAAAAAAAAAAAAAAAAGCCCATTGGAAAAACAGATTTCCTTCTCCGCTGAACTGTAATATTTTGCTTAAGTGTTGATATACATTAAAGATAAAATTTTAAAATATTCTGTTTATATTAATTAAATATGCATTTTCATCTTTAAGCTTATTATATCAATTATTTTCTTAATTTTTCATGATGTTTAGCTATGCTGTAGTACAGAGATTGAAAGCAGAAGCCAGCATCCTTACAGAGGTATGTTAACTGAATGCATGACATGGTTTTTCCCTACAGTATAACTCTGATTGAGAAAACTAGGTTGCCTAGTGTTTTTTTTTCCACACTCTATTAGAATCAAGGTAACATACTATCTAAAATAGCTTTGAAATTTAATAATTCCAAGAGTAATAAGAAATATAATGTGTACTGTTCTGGTGGGAAAAGGATATTTCCCACTTTTATAGTTTTAGAAAGTAATTGCATCATTTTAAAGCTACAGGAGACTTGATGATACTGCTATAGCTTTTGTCTGTAAAACTTTGTGGTGATTCTCTCCAGTTTTGTCCTTTTATGTATCCAAATTTGTGAATATCTGACGAAAGACTTGAGGAAATCCATAATGTAAACACTCAGACCTAGAAGAACAGTTGTTTCTGCAATCACAGAAATTCCAAAAGAAATACTGTAAATCTTGCATGTGTATCTATGTATTGCCTTGCTTATAGAATAACAGTTATGGCTTTAGCAGCTTCTACCGCCATATGTGTACAATAAGTACATGAACATAAAATTGAATGAGCACATAAAAGAAAACTAAACCCACCCAGCTTAACAAATCCATTCTCCCACCCACTGCGTTCTGGAACATGAACAGAGCATTATTTGGATCACAAGGATTAGTAAAATAACAGTCTTGGTGAACAACATGGTTCTGTGGATGAAACGATTATTTCCTAAAGTCAGTGTATGATAGCTGGCATGCCAGTGATTGTAGTTATTTAATTCACTATTCTGATCCAATTACTATGGAAAGTATATAATTATTTCAGTTGAACAGATCAGTAATTATAGACAAAATAAAGTTAAGAATATTTCATATAAATAAATTTATGAATTGTGTTTTTTTTTTCCCTCTGATTAAAAATGAAATTACTATAATTAAAGTTTTCTTTACAACCCATTTTTCTTTCAATAGCAGCATTGATTGTCTGTGAGAAATGAAGGACATAAAATATCTTTACCAGTAGAACTGGAAACAAGCTTGGAGGGCTACTATCTGCACTGGTTTTACTCAAAAGGCAGAATATCGAAATTCAAAAGTGATCATGATTGTTCTTCTGTGATCCCATAACATCCAATGGGTTTTGGTCCATTGCTTTCATGATATATGCAGTTTCATTCCTACATCCTTTCCATGAATTCTGCTAGTTCACCGTGAATTAAGTCATTGCAGACTTTGTCTATTCCTAATGTTTTCCATCTTTGAAATTGGGGTAGCCACTACTTTTAAAGATGTCGGCTTTAATTAATGAGAATATTGAAAGCTGTAGGTGTTTCCTAAACAAACCATTAACAATTTTGCTCACCTTATTTAGGGAAGGGAAGGGAAGGGAAGGGAAGGGAAGGGAAGGGAAGGGAAGGGAAGGGAAGGGAAGGGAAGGGAAGGGAAGGGAAGGGAAGGGAAGGGAAGGGAAGGGAAGGGAAGGGAAGGGAAGGGAAGGGAAGGGAAGGGAAGGGAAGGGAAGGGAAGGGAAGGGAAGGGAAGGGAAGGGAAGGGAAGGGAAGGGAAGGGAAGGGAAGGGAAGGGAAGGGAAGGGAAGGGAAGGGAAGGGAAGGGAAGGGAAGGGAAGGGAAGGGAAGGGAAGGGAAGGGAAGGGAAACAGTAAGGTTGGAAAAGACCTCCAAGATCATCTGGTCCAAACATCCCCCTACCACTGATATCATGCATTAAACATGTCCCTAAGTACCAGGTCCAACCTTTCCTTAAACACCCTCAGGGTTGGTGATGCCACCACTTCCCTGGGAAATCCGTTCTAATGCCTGACTACTCTTTCTGAGAAGAAATTTCTCCGCATTTCCAACCTGAACCTTCCCTGGTGCAACTTGAGGTCATTCCCTCTGGTTCTATCATTAGTTACCTGTGAGAAGAGGCTGATCCCCAGCTCCACACAACTTACTTTCAGGTAGCTGTAGAGAGCAGCTCCCCTGAGCCTTCTCATCTCCAGACTAAACAAGCCCTGTTTCCTCAGCATAGGAATTGAATTCCAGCCCCTTCACCATCATTGTAACCCTTCTCTGAACATGTTCCAGGGCCTGAATGTCCTTCTTGCACTGAGGTGCCCAAAGCTGAACATAGTACTTGAGGTACTGCCTCACCAGAGCTAAGTACAGGGGAATGATCAACTCCTTGGTCCTGTTGGCTACACTATTCCTGATACAAGCTACGATTTCTTGGCCACCTGGGCACACTGCCAACTCATGTTCAAGTGAGCATAAATCAGAACCCCCAGGTCTTTTTCCACCACACAGTTTTCCAGTCACTCTCCCACAGTCCTATAGCATTGCATGGGGTTGTTGTGACCAAAGAGTGCAGGACATGGCACTTAGCCATGTTGAACCTCATCCCACTGGCCTCTACCCAGTTACCCATCCTGCCCAGGTTGCTCTGCAAGGCCTTGCTGCCCTCTAGTAGATCAACACTTCCCCTCAACTTGGTGTCATCTGCAAAATTACTGAGGGTGCTTTTGATGTTCTCTTGTCAAATTCTCAGTTTTCTGTCTTCAGCATGATTTCCTCGTTTTCTTCCTCATACACTCAGATGCTATTACATAGCTATTCACAATTAGAAAAGAGCCTGCTTTGTTGTGACCTCAGTTCCTTTGTCATTACAACTATCACTAGTGTATGTTCAGAACACATTCTAATTTGATTGAGTTTTTGTGTGTTTTTTTTGTTATTGTTGCTTATTTTTCTAGTCATGATCTCAGCAAGAGGTATATGATCAATATTTATCTTTGTATTTATGTTATTATTGACACTAGTTCATAGTGGATACAACTTCAGTTTCTAACAAGACCCACTCAGGTTTTTAATAAACTTTGGTAAACTTAAAATAGTCTTAGTTCTTTCCTGAAGGATCACTGTAAGCAAGGTTTGTATCCTAATGATGTGGATATGGTAAAATAGATAATCTTGGTTTTGCTTGTCTGTTTTAATGTTTTCTGAAAGATAAGGTTGTTTGTGGTTTTATTTTCTTTCTGTTTTCCTTTTTTTTCTTCTTTTTCCTTTTTCTTTTCGTTTTTTTTTTTTTTCCTTCCCTTCATCCCCCCCTTCTCTCCCCCATCCCCCCAGCATCTCAGCATGAAACTCTCTATTTCTTTTCTGTCTCACAGAAGAACTCTTTCTTGTGGCTTGTATTTTGAAGTCAGATAATTCAAGTTTTGCATTTAGGAAGAAATACAATAAATTTGACTGGGATTTTCCAGCAAAACAGGTTTATTTGTTAAAACAAAACCTTTTCATTCAATCCAAGACCTCAGTTTTGACAAAGGTATAATTTCTGTTTGAAGTCAGATATCCACTATGTAGCCATTTATAAAATTTTCTAGAATATAGGACAATCTACAATGATCTTAAGACAACAAATCAGAAAATGCATTCAAACACAATGTGCTGTTTAATGAATTGCTTCTGGTTCTTGTGACATAATCACAAAATAATTTTAAGTTCAAAGGATTCTGTGGAAGACATCCTATCAAACCCTTGCCTAAAAAAAAAATAAATTAGACTTACAGAAGGTTGCTCAGGACTCTGTCTAACTCAGGTTTGAATATTTCCAAGGTTTGAGATTCCACAGTATCTCTGGTCAGCTTTGTCCAGTATTTAACCACTATCATGTTGAAAAGCTTTCCTTTATATTTGTACTTGAAATTTCCTCTGTTGTTACACCTTGTAATATAACTGAAATGACAATTAAGATAAATGGTAACAATCAGATGTATGCAGATCATCTATGTAGCAAGTAGAGAAATACTAGGATACAGGCAGTGGGGTAAAATAAATGTCAATTTACTCTTCCATTGCTTCCTGAAGATACTTCTAAAGCCCAGGCTTGTGACTTACGTAAATATTGTGTGGGAACAAATGTACGTATCTGAAAAACATGTGAGGCCACACTTGAGTTATTCTGCAGAAGAAGGGTAAGTGGTCTAAATTGATGTATGTGTTTCCAGTCATATTTAGTTTATAAATAGGGAGACAGCAAGTCACTGAAATATGCGTCTCAGAAAAAAATGGTTAACTTATGTTTTCTGAAAAGAAACTGTAAATTTCAAATATCTATCTGAATGAAGAACAGCTCAAAAGAAGAATTCTTAATTCTTAACTTAAGAACAAGAGCACAAAAGGAATAGCCACTTACTATTCAAATTGATTTCACTGCAATACATGATGGAAACATTCTGACGTGGCAAAATTGTACAAAAATATAAACACTAATTTTCTTTTCATATTTTAGTTTTAATCTTTTCTTTCTCTCTCTCTCTTGTTTTTTTTTTTTTTTTTTTTTTTTCCCCACTATTCCTCTAGTCTTATTCTTCAGCTTTTATTTCATATCTGTGAACTGGAACATTATGTAATATGTGAACTGGAACATTATGCAATACCTGTGAGCTCCTAAATCACATATTCAGAACCATGGTATGTTCCATCCTTTTAAACCTCTGGAAAACAATCAATATATAAGGTTCATCCATATGTCAGTATTGATCTGAAATCATTTAAATATTCCCAGTTTTATCTTCTCCAGTACACTAAACAAAATTGTACACAGTCTTGCCTTTTGTTCAAAAAATAACTATAAAGTTACCAAATTGAACTTTCCACTAAGCGTGGTTAAATTTGGGCCCTCATAATGTAAAGCTATCATGATTAGACTGGTCATAGCACCTTCAAAATCTCTTCTGTTAGTGGCTGTCATCCATTTTTCCAATGTGTGAACTTTGCAGATTATTCCCTAATTTGTCCAAAGGCCACTAAAGACAGTGGTACTTAAAATCATAGTCAAAGGTTGTGAAATCCATCATACTGAATATAATCCTGAGAGTTATTTTATTATATCTGAAAATTAGAATTTAAAATTAAATTACAGAATTACCAATGAAAGCAGCAGCTGTCAACACCACCATTAAACATATAGAATTCAATCCTACCCTTTTAAGATGCAAGCTTTATTATCATTCCTTTCAATTTTTTAAGACAGCATTGAGTGTGACTAAAGTAAGTAAGGTATCAAATCCTTGAGAAAAAAAAAAAATATATATATATATATTGTATTTTTATTTGGAAAACAGGATGGAAGTGACATTGTCAGAAAAAGAATTGATAGCCCAACATTGCATTGTAGCATGTCGTTTGGTCCGTATATGTTAGTGGTGGATTATGTGATATGATAGTTCATTCACAACAATGTAATTTGGCAATTGAGCTTTCCACATGATAGTGTTATACCTGTTTGTTGATTCTGGTTGTTAAAGATTTTTTCTTCTTAAGCTTAAGTAAAACTGTTCTAAAACACTGTTATAGAGAAAAAATACTTTGAAATATATTTGATGATTTATCAATAATTTATTAAAATTTCTATTTTTTTATTATTCTGAACAAAATACAAATTTTAGTGTTTGTTTGTTTGTTTTTAATATATGTATCTATATATATAGCTAATGAAGTGCTATATCCAAGGAATCATTAAAGTTGGAAAACACTTCAGGATATCAATAATCCAACTGATTACTTAAGCCAGGGTCAATGTTTGAATTCAGAAAGGATTAAACAGTGATTTGACTTGTCCAGTTGCATCCTGAAAACCCTCCAGAAGAGAAATTTCATTCTCTTTGGGCAACCTGCTCTACTGTTTAATTTGTCTAACAGGGAAAAATCCAAATTCAATGTATGGCCTGTTGCCTCTTGTTCTCGCTTCATATCATTGATCACCTCTTTATGGGTGCTGGGGTACTTCAATTTGGTATGTCCCTGCCCCAGGCGGAACAAGCCTCAGTTCCACAGAATCTCTGGCAAAGCAAGTGCTCCAGCCCCTGACCATCCTGGTGGCCCTCTACCAAGGTTGTTCTAATTCATTCCTCTATTAGGTGGCCCCAAAGTGGCTGCAGAATTTAGATGTGGTCTGATAAGTGCTAACTAGAGCTGGAATAATTACCACCTGGGCCATTCCTCCATTCACACAGTCAGGGCACTGCTGGCCCTTTGTTGCTGTCCAGGTATACAGCTTGCCCCTGCTCAGCTTGCTGCCCACCAGGGTTCCCAAGCCATCATCATGGAACCATTGGTTGGATGGGCCATCCTCAGCTTATGTCACTGGCAGGGCCATTTGTTGTACCACTGTTGAATTTCATCAGGTTCTGGTTGGCCCATTCCTGCAGCCTACCTAGTCCCTCTGAATTTCTGCCTTCAGGAGTGTTCACTGCTCCACCACCATAGGCTGATGCTCAATACCTGGTGCATTCTGATGGTCCTTGGACAGAACGTTGAAGCAGTGCACTTGAAACCAGACTCCAGGTACAGGTCAGCTCATTAACCACTATCTTTGAAATCAATAATCAAGCCAGATCTCCCCTCACTTGATAGGCCATCTATGTAGGCCATAACATCTCAATTTGCAGTTAAGGACAGTGTGGGAGACTATGTGGAAATTCTTGTTAAAATCAAAATATTACTGTTTTAACTTCATCCACAAATCCTGTCATTTCATCACAGAAGAAAATGAACTTTTTCAGGCATGATTTACCCTTCATGTCTTCAGGCTAACTTTTCCCAGACACCCTCTTCTCTTTCATGTGTCCAGAAATATGGATACATATTTTTAAGACTTGCTCCATGATTTTCTCAGACACAGATATAAGGCTGAGTATACCTAGACCTCACTGGATCATCTTTTTGGGGATGTAGTAAAGATGAGTGCAATATTTGTCTTTCACTAGGTGTCAGAGACACCCTACTTTCCTTGATATTTCAAGGATGATAGGGAGCAGCTTTGAAAGAACGTTGGCCAACTCTGCAGCTTGGATACAAACCAACCATGGACTAGATCTTTGATTTGCTCCTCACCTAATGCTGGCAGCTCCCTTCCTACTTGCCCTACAAGCCCTGTCTTTAGTCACAAAGGCCTGGAAGATCTTGCTGGTGAAGACCAAAGCAAAGAAGACAAAGAAGATGTTGAGTATCCCTGTCACTTTGCTAAGCATTGAGTCTCTCTTTTTTTTTTTTTTTTTTTTTTTTTTTTACCTTTTACTGCTAATGTAGTGATAGAAGGTCTTGTTGTCCTTGATATCCCTTGCAGTCTCAGCACAAAGGGAGTCTTGGGTTTCCTGATATCATTCTCGTGTATGCAGGAAACAGTACCACAATCAGTGTTTGTAACTTGTTCTCAGTTCCTCCTCCTTTGTAAGTCTATTTTGTATTCAAGCTCAGTCATGTGTTCTACATTTCACGCAGCCAGCTTCCTGAGTCATCAATTAATTTCCTAAGTATCATGGTTGCTAAAGTCAAGGCTGTCATTGATTTTCATATACACAGCAACTTCCTCCTTGTTTGTGAATAGGAGAGTGACGGCCACTTCCTGGCTCAGCCAGCTTCTTTAATAGGCAGTTTAACTAGCACACCATATATAACCCCACCTCTGTCCTGCTTGCATACCAATGAGTTGCACTTGGCAGCAGATGTCAGAGAAATGAATGTCTACCATAATAAGAAGGGGATGATGGTACAGACACTTTTTCAGGTTGCTTAAAAAGGAAATTTGTCGACTTCCTCATTTGATAAGATGGTCAGTAATAACCTCCCACCATGACACTACCCTCCCTGGCATCTCCTCTCATCCTGACTGAAACAGTCCTGGCCCGTCTGTTGCTCATTCCAAGGATGACAAGAGTCTTAGTAAGTGTAAGACTTGTATAAATGCAATATTTATGTATTTATTCCAGAGACTTTGTATTCCATCACTTTAAAGGTTTTGTTCCCAGAGCATGACTGTGGCTATATATAAATATATTTTCACATTTACAATTACATACTCAAAAGGTGAAATAAATACAAGTTGGAGCTAAAAAGTTTGGTGAATACAGAGTAACATAATATTTGTAAGGATTTCTTACTGCAACTAGTTTGGTTATCAATGTAAGGCAATATGGAAATTGTTCTACATGTAGTTATGCACAGAAATTGTGACTGTGCTGGGGAGGCTCAGAGCTATGAATTTCAAGATGGACCTTTCCAGACAGGTGAAAGAATACAGAAAGATTTCAGGTATTTTATTGTCAAAGACTGAATATGTACCATTACAATAGGAAAGATGTTGATTTTTCCTAAATGATCAGTAGTACAGCATATTAATTATCTTGTCAGTTATTTCCTGGGCTCAGTTCTCTCTCTCACACACATAAAAACTGATTTCAAGTTCATTGGGATTACACTGATTAGCTAGATATCCATCAATCTGATTGCCAGGTGAATGGCTAAGTTGTTTCCTTCTGAGTTCAAATGCAAATATTCTTGACTGATAAAAATAGGCAATTAGGAATAGTTAACGTGTGCCCTGGCATCTAAGTGCCATTTAATGATTTTTTTTTCCTCTGAATTGATAGAGCTATCCTACAAAAGGTCTGTTATCTACTGAAGGGTCTTTCAAGGCCCTGTAAGGTCATCTGCTCCCTCTCCTAAAGCCTCCAGGAAGGTGATCTACAGGTGCTTGGCAAGTATTTTTAGATGTACAGAAGAATAGTAGTGGCTTGTGCCCTCTTTCAAGGTGAAAATATTTGAAAATTACTTCATGCAAATGTACGATCCACCCCACCCCCCATTAAATAAGCTTTTTCTAGGGCAATGGGGATGGCATGAGAATTGTAAACACCATTTACATTAGCTAATTTACGCCACCTCCCTACTCTGCTTATAAAAATATATGCTTATAAAAACATAAAATCACGTTTTTCTCCTAAGTTGACACTAATAAGCTTTTTTAATCATTTTTATATCACCATTCTATTAAGTGTAAACAAATTCCCCACCTTTTACAAACTCATTTTTTTCATTAAGCCCAAAAGCTCTTTTTAACCTATTTAATACAGCTTCTCCATAAAGGCCTCATGCTACAGAAGGTTACAGTTTTAAAACAACTAATGTCACTCTTTAATCAATTGCAAGGATCACTGCTAAATCCCCTAAGACTTGATTCTCTTGTCCCTGCAATTGCTTGGACTAAATATTCTGTTTCTACAATACTGCTAGCTCTTACTGCCTCAAGGAGTGAAGGAGACTGGAGCAGAGAAATCAAACTAATATCTCTAATGTGTCAATGCACAGTATACTGTCATTAGGACATCAAGCCAGCATGATTTATTAGCAATTTTAATTAATTTTCTGAGTCATTTCCTTAGGGCTTAATTTTGTAATCTTATTACTATGAGCGTAACATGCTATAGTAAGACTATGCTTTCTAATCTTTCTTTTGTTGTTAAATGCAAACTCTGCTTTCATTAGGAATCTCTTGAGATGAAGCATTTTGCTCTTTTTCATGGTGAAATTTTTCTGCATACATTCATTGGAAATTAGTAAAAATTATATAGTTGAGTACATTAGTTCTTAACCCAGACATATCACACTTTATTTTTTTTTTTTTTTTTGCTGTAAAATCATGCTGCAAGTGATCAGTGTCCCTACATTAAAGTAGAGAAACTATATCTCTAGAATTTTATATATGTATAATTTAACTTATCTTTAGTATATTGTATGTACTGAGGACCAAACCTTAGTCCTATTTAATTCAGGGAACCTTTAACCAATTATAAGCAAATAAACTGAAGTTGTATGTACAGATTATGAACTTCAGCCTTACATTCTTTTAACATTTGTTTTTTAGCCTCTGATTACTATAAAGCAGAAGATGTATTTAGTAGCTGATTTTTCAAATCTAAATACATTTTGATTATTAGTATTTTTCCCCAGGAAATTTCTCAAAATTTCCCCAGAAAATTTCTCTCAAATTTCAGGGATATGGATTAAGTTATTTTTACCACATCTGACTGACTGTCCCTGAGCAGTATTTAACCACAGTAAACTTATTCCAGAAGGTTGCTGGTATGAAATAATCATAATAAATAAATAAATAAATAAATAAATAAATAAATAAATAAATAAATAAATAAGAGTTACTAAGATATTTTACACGGCAGGTTTTCCTATTTTGTTTTGTTTTAAGAATGGGATGATTACTTATTTATTTATTTGTAGATCACAAATGCATAATATCATTGCTTTGACTTAAACATAAATAAATAATTATTCACTGAATATTTTATATATATTACTATCTGTTTCAAATGCCATAGCATTGTCAAGTACAAGTATCATGTCTGTTATAGAAATGGAATTTTACATGACAGCAATAAATACAACTTTAACATAGAAGAGAATCAAAACTTAGAGTGGCCTTGTTAACTTAATTCAAGAGTCTTATTTGTGGTGAAGACACAAATTGTGACTGCAAAAGAGTTTTCTTAATATTTAGGAGTGATATCTCATATCCTGTATGGAAACAATTGTCTTGTGATGGGGCTGGTGAAAAGAGTGCAAGTGATAATTTGGCTGCACAGGAAAAGATGTAACACTCAGAAACCCCAGGGAGCAAAGAATACATAGAAAGTGCATGGTCATGGAATCCATTCCATGAAATATCAATAATGTTTTAAGGACAATAACTATGCAATAGATTCAGATTCAACACCAGATAAATCTAATTATTAATTATACTCCTTCTGTCAGTGAATAAATTAGACTTGCTTAAACTTCATGAAACCCACATCCCATTTCTATTGTACAATTTTGACCTTGTGCAGAAGTTACAAATTGTGGTCCAAACTTAATGGCTCTTGTTAAAATAGTACTTACTCAATAAACTGTGAGTTATTGTCGATAAGAACGGAGATATAGGCATTATCCACATTTTTGGAACATCATACCAGTTATTGTGAGAGATGGCGAAACACACTTTACTTCAGATAGAAAATAAAAAAAATCACTCCTACTTTACAGGGATAAATAAGTTCTCTCCTTTTCCACCCCATGTATATATAGTAAGAAACTGTCCATGCACTCCCAGGTTGTTTTGTTTCACTGTACTGAAAAACAACAACAACAACAAACATTGAGCTGTGTAACACATCAGGAAAGTAGGCATTTTTTTCACTTGTGAGAACACTGAGGTATGTGTCCTTAAAGTGGTCCAGTGCTTTCAGAAAGAGATGTAAAATTGTTATATCATAATCACTAATTTTCCTATGCCCTCCAGAGGGGAACTGAAGGACATAATAGAGAAATATAGTTTGTAGGTCACATAAATTTCAAGTCAATTATATTTTGAGATAAAAAGAAATTCAACCATCATATGTCTTTGAATCTTTCTGCCTCTGCTTATCGTCATTTTTCTACTATTTTTTGTTGTCCCTATATACAAGGAAACCAGCTGACCATAAACCAGAAATCAATCAAAACTCTGAAACATATAAAGTGCCAGTGGGAAAATAGGACATCATATTTTAATATATCAAAATTATATCAAACTTGATGCATGTGATCAGGAATACCCATTGTGGTAGGTTATATTTCTTTTTATCTTGCTTTCTTACTATCAGTGTTATTTCAATTAATGATGACTGTGACATTTAAAAGAGACTGATTCTCCCATTTGCAACAGCCACACTTACACATCCTGCCCCTTCATACATGTGCTTGATTATTCACAATGATGGAGAGCTGAAACATAATATTTTTGTAACTGTGAGAACTGTACTCAGCATAGAAATGCAGTAAGTGAGCATTTTTGTAAAGTAAAAATTTCTGGAAGGATTCTAACAGTACAACTAGAAGCTTTAAAGAATAATGTCTTAAATTATCTTGTGATTTTAAGAAAGATAAGGTGTAACCTTTTTCTGTTCTGATATTGATAATGTTGCAAAGGATGGAGATGAACAATAATTAAGTCTTTTGCAATCTCTTGCATCAACAGATAATGGGCATAATGAACTGAAAAACTACATTAACCTGCAGTACTGTTTTGCATTGTGTTTAAGACACCAGCATTACCTTCTTATTTAAACACAAAAATAAAAAATCTGACACCCACTGTAGCTCAGAACAAAGAGGTCAGCTTGTTCCCAGATCAAGTGGAAGGATTGAACCCACCACCTGCACAGTCATAACACATAATCAAAAGTGGGAAAGGAGAGGAGTCCTGGCAGAGACTGCTGAAGAAGACCAAAAATGAGAATAACAATACATAATATAATAATAATATATAATAATATATAATAATATATAACATAACATAACATAATATAATATAAAACGTATAAATTAATGCTAAAACTGATTAATTTCCACTCAAAATTAAAAAAAAAAAAAAAAGGTGTTTGCTTTTGTGTTTGTTGTTGTTGTTTGTTTGCTTGTTTGAAGCTGTTTTTCCAACTGGATACAGAAGAAGGTAATACAGAGCTTAAAAAGGCTTAGAAAAGCTGTTAGACTTCTTCCTGCACTACATCCCAACTAGTAATACAAACTCCAGTATTTTTTTCATAAGGCATGCTCCAAACTGCTTGCAATTACACTTTCCTATAACGTTTCTTAGTCTCTAGTGTCCACAACATTTTATTTTAATTTAGATGTTTCCTATGGATTAGATTGTGAGGTTGTAAAAAATAAGCATACAAAACTGGTAAGCAATGAATTCACATTTAAAAGCACATTTAAACGTTTTAAAAATAGTTGGTGTAGCAATTGCAAAAGACTTAATGCCCAAGTTTCTGTATGCTATGACACTATTCCCCCATAATGACCTCTGAAAACCAGCTTCCATTTTTGTTCTGTGCAGCTCTAAAACATAATGCAGAGTCTCTAACTTGTCTTTGGACAAAAGTAACTACACCTGGCACTTTAGAGTAGGTTTGATCCTTCTCCTTTACTTGACATTAAAGATAAAAATCTCCTCAGAACTGAATAGAATCACACTGGCGTTCAACTGACGTAATGAATAAATAAATAAATAAATAAGATGTGCCATATTTTGTTTTGCATAGTGGTCTCACATTTGAGAGTTGATATTTTGCACTGAAATATCTTCAGAAAATAAACTTCCTCGGTGGTTTTCATTTTCACAGTAAAGAGCAGAGCTGATCTACAGGGCAGTGAAATGCATTTAAGGAGAAATAAACAAGTGGACAGAGGTCAGTTTTTGGAAATCCAGGAAACGCACACTGAAAAGATATCCTCTAAAAGCACCATGGAAAACATAATTCTCCTCTGTAAAGGCAATTTTGTTTGAAGAAAGAAGCAGCTATTGATTATTTATTCTCTTGATATGTAAAAGATAAAAATTATCAGCAGCATACTCTTGTTGGAAAAGCTGAGATGTGTTTATTCCAAAAATTAAACATACTTTTTGTGTATTTATAGTAGTAATGACATTGTCATATCATTATAATGCATAAGGGTAAATTATGTAGAGAGTTTTCATAAACCCTGAAAGAAAAAAAAAAAAAAAAAAAAAGGCAATTTTTAGAAGAGTGACATTTTTTATCAGTAATTTAGAATACTGTTCTGTTTTTGAAGGGAAGAAGGGGGCAGCTGTTCCTGGGAAATGGCTGTCTGAATTCGATTAATGACTCTGTATAACCAGCACGAGTTTACTTCATTAACTAGCAGAAATATTTCCCATGCCTTCAATTAACACTGGTTTTACTTAATCTAATATTATTTAAGATACGATATGATCAGAAAACATCACTGCCAGCCAAGTGTTCCTCAAACAGGACTGATTTATCTCTTCGACACCTCATTAAAATGCAAACTATATTGAAATTGATTTTCAGCACTTTCAGGCAGGAATGTTTGTAATAATGTTAATTTGCAAATTTCCTCTTTTTTATATATTTTCTGTATGCTGCAGTTGCCATGTTCAGCTGGAGGCTATTTGTATTGTGCAGACAGAAAATGAACAGCGAACATTTATTTCTCATATCTTTCAGAGGAACCTGAGGCGCATGAAGATATTTGTGCTGTAACAGGCATAGTCAATCTCCTTCACTCCCTTTAGTCACTATATATCAACAGCAAACTCCCAGCTAGTCTTGCTGCAGCAATTAACCTGCCAGGGCTCTCTGCTGTCAGACTCAGTAATAATAAACTCCCCCCAGTGAGAGATAGAGCTATAGATCCTCGCCCTGCAACTTCCATAGTGGCTGAATTATTCAGAATCAGCATGATTAAAGAGATGACAAGGTATTAGTTAAAAAGACATACTTTTTTTTTTTTTTTTTTTTTTTTTTTTTCCTGACTGAGGTTCTGAGGTTTAAACCTGTTAAGGAATAGCAGTTGAAGAAAATGGGTCTTTACAATCAGTCCACAGGTCTTAGAAAATTTCTAGAAAAAAAAAAAATGTTTACAATTCCTGTCATTTTGAAAGTTTATGGATAAAAATGTAAATACCAAAAGGGAGCTGGCATAGTTAAATCACAAAGCTTCTGTAAATCCAAGAACCAGAATATAAATAAACAAATAAATAAGCAGAAAAAAAAGTAATAATAATTTAGAACACAGAAGGTATTAATTGGGATAAAATTTGTAATGTTGCAATTGCTATTTTTAAGTAAAGGGTAACCTTACTATTCATATGAATCTTACTATTCATATGTTTTTGTCATTATTGTTCTTTTATTTACTCATTATTTATTCTATTATTCATTATTCTATTTTATTTAGTCATTATTGAATATTTTAAGATGTGTACTCTGACAGATAGATTGAGACACACAAAGAGAGTCCATTATTTACTGGAACAAAGTCATGGAAAAACTGAATGTAGCTTTAATTTCTATTACCATTAAAATTATAACTCGTTTACCAGTCTTGGTTTACTCAACCACCCCTTGACTCGCTCTTAACTAATGCTCTCACTGATTCCCAGGAAAATGATCTGTCTAAAATGAGCCTGCATGTTAGAAATGATGTTAAATGCAGTCAAGCTCATATTGTAGGACTACTAGAGCAATGTGAAGTTATAATCTTTGTCCTGCTCATGCAAATTAAATGGAAATAGTCTGTTGCAGAGAGAAATAAGAACTAGTTTCAGTTTCTCTGGAGCTCCTATACACTTATGAGTGCATAATTATGCATTCAATACTAACACATGTTCCGTTATCACTACACCAGGTAAAAGGTCAATGAGTGCAGGTGAACAAAGTACATATGGATGGTCTAGGATCTCCCCTGAAGTATGCCAGTAAAAGAGAATATAAAAAAGAGAAAAAAATCAACACTTTTTTGTCATAAAAAGGAGGATATTATCCTCCAGTAGTCTGTATCATGCTTATTGTCCAAAATTATGTTCTTAATTCCGTGTTCTGTTTTTGCATCATATGTGATCATTCTTGGAGCTCATATGAATATTATACCAGACTTGCAAAACTAGTCTGCAAAAGTCTACATAAAGAATTGAGAATCCAAATAGAATTACAAATTGTGGTTTGGGTTTACAAAAGGAGAACATGAATGATATATCACAGATGCCATATTAAAACTTCAAATCTAAAACGTAGTATTATGATCCTGTTCTAGATTTGCTTTTGTATTAAACATTTGGGATTGCATTCTTCAATGCTTAAGTTAGCCAAAATTTAAAAGGAGGTCTAATCATTTTAACTAGTAAATACTTCATATTTACTGAAAATATTCACAGCAGTTTTCATTTTTCTCTGTTTTGCTACACAAGCCTGTACACTAGTTTTGACATGCATTACATTTCATAGAGTTGAGGCACAAGTAATATCAGTAAGACTTCACAACTTTGGAGGATCAAAGCATTTGATGGATTATTTTAGAAGAGACTGTTCATTTCAAAAGAGAACACTAAAGGTTAATCCATTATACAATGAAAACATTAGAATTTAAATACATATGTATATTTTTACAAAAGCTATAACCATATTTTAGCACTATATTCTAGGTGCTATTATGAACATTAAATTATATCTATATATACCTACATATTTAATAGATTTTTTTAGTGAACTCTGTTTCTCAGGCAATTCGTAAGTAAAGGCAAAGACTTTCAAATTTCTACACCTTTAGCCCTTAAACTGATATGTAGGCATCTGAACAAATTTCCAAGTCTTCAACTAGTGTAGTTCACTGCTTCCAGTGAAATCAGTGAGTGAAATGTGCAGTAGGTTGGAAATCGGGCCATATGTAAGTGCCAACTGTAAAAGATAGCCGAATATTGGACTAGAGCTAATAGTCTTCTCTTATGATAAGCAGTAATATGTTGGTCATTTTTGAAGGGTCTGCTGCAAAAATTACTGTGGTATTTAGTATGAATAAAGATAACTGCACTGGGAGGGGTGAAGTTCACCTTCCCCACAGCAGCCCACAAAGTGCTGTGCTCTGCAACTGTAGCTAGAAAAACTGATATCACACCAATGCTTTGTCTATTGCTGAACAGAGCTGGCACAGCATCCAGATTCCCTCCAAACCCCCAAAACCCAGTAGGCTGGGGGTAGGCAAGAGGTGGGGAGGAGGCATCACCAGGGCAGCTGATTTAAACCAACCAAGAGGATATTCCATGTCATATGATGTCACACTCAGCAGCAAAAGGTGAGGAAGGGTAAAGAAAAGGAGGATCTCTCATTATGAAAACATCGGCCCTCCCAAATGATGGCTATATGTATTGAGGCCCTGCTTCCTGAGACAGAGCCAAACATCATTTGCTGATGGACAGCAGCGAACAATTATTTTTTTTTCCTCCATTTCCACACAGCCTTTACCTTTGTTGTTGTTGTTTGTTTGTTTTCCCTCTTTCTTTTCCTCTGATTAAATTATCCTTACCTCAAACCATAAGCCATTTTCTCTCCATCATACTTTCTTCTCCTGCTCTCCTTTTTTTGGAACAGGATGAAAGAGCAGTTGTAGTTGGCCACTACAGCTGGATGAGGCTCCCTTTCTTTTTCCCCTTCTAGACCCAGACAAGGTCAGGCATGTGGCAAAGATGTCAGGACAGGACATGGCAGTGGGTGCCCAGGAAGCCATGGGGGATTGCACCTCTGACGTGACTGCCGGCACCAGCTGGCAGCAGCAGGCCAGGCTGCTGGGGGCAGCAGCAGACCTCCTGTGTCCCATCTGCATGAATGACTTTGAGAATGCAGCCTATGTGGCCTTCTGCTTAGAATCATAGAATCATAGAAAATCCTGAGTTGGAAGGGACCCTTAAGGATCATCAAGTCCAACTCTTGACACCTCACAGGTCTACCCAAAAGTTCAGACCATGTGACTAAGTGCACAGTCCAATCTCTTCTTAAATTCAGACAGGCTCGGTGCAGTGACCACTTCCCTGGGGAGCCTGTTCCAGTGTGCAACCACCCTCCCTGTGAAGAACCCCCTCCTGATGTCAAGCCTAAATTTCCCCTGCCTCAGCTTAACCCCGTTCCCGCGGGTCCTGTCACTGGTGTTAATGGAGAAAAGGTCTCCTGCCTCTCGACACCCCCTTACGAGGAAGTTGTAGACTGCGATGAGGTCTCCCCTCAGCCTCCTCTTCTCCAGGCTAAACAAGCCCAGTGCCCTCAGCCGTTCCTCGTACGTCTTTCCCTCCAGGCCTTTCACCATCTTCGTAGCCCTCCTCTGGACACTCTCCAACAGTTTCATGTCCTTCTTATACTGTGGTGCCCAGAACTGCACACAGTACTCAAGGTGAGGCCGCACCAGCGCAGAGTAGAGCGGGACAATCACCTCCCTTGACCTACTAGCGATGCCATGCTTGATGCACCCCAGGACACGGTTGGCCCTCCTGGCTGCCAGGGCACACTGCCGGCTCATATTCAACTTGCTGTCTACCACGACCCCCAGATCCCTCTCTTCTAGGCTGCTTTCCAGCGTCTCATCGCCCAGTCTGTACGTGCAGCCAGGGTTTCCCCGTCCCAGGTGC
Source organism: Anas platyrhynchos (assembly GCF_047663525.1). Classification (NCBI taxonomy): domain Eukaryota; kingdom Metazoa; phylum Chordata; class Aves; order Anseriformes; family Anatidae; genus Anas; species Anas platyrhynchos. The sequence continues at coordinate 42,070,309 of NC_092621.1, read as the reverse complement.
AGGACCCGGCCCTTGCTCTTATTGAACTTCATGCAGTTGGTGATTGCCCAGCTCTCCAACCTATCCAGATCCCTCTGCAAGGCCTTTCCACCCTCATTCGAGTCCACAACTCCTCCAAGTTTGGTGTCATCGGCAAACTTGCTCAAAATACCTTCTATTCCTACATCCAGATCGTTTATAAAAATATTGAAAAGTACCGGCCCTAAAATGGAGCCTTGAGGGACCCCACTAGTGACCGCCCGCCAGCCTGACGCAGCCCCATTTACCATAACCCTTTGGGCCCTGCCCGTTAGCCAATTGCTCACCCATCGTATGATGTTTTTATTTAGCTGTATGGTGGACATTTTGTCCAGAAGGATCCTATGGGAAACCGTGTCAAAAGCCTTGCTGAAGTCCAAAAAAATCACATCAGCTGGTTTCCCTTGGTCCACCATACGGGTGATCTTATCATAAAAGGAAATCAGGTTAGTTAGGCAGGACCTACCCTTCACAAACCCATGCTGGCTGGGACCAATGATTGCTTTGTCCCCCAGGTGCACCTCAATAAGTTCGAGAACCATCTTCTAAATGCTTCCTCTGTTTCTAGTTGGAGTGCATTCAGCATTGGGCCGAGAGGAAAGCTACGTGCCCCATCTGCAGGCGGCCCTTCCACCGGCTTCTGCACTCGGTGCAAGCAGACGATGACTACCAGGAGTACATGGTCGTCTCTTCCACATGTCGCTTCAGGGACATGGACATGGCCAGAGATAGGGTCCGGAGCAGGTCACCACATTAGCACTCTAGCCCACATAACTCAGCTGCTGACCGCAGCCTCTCAGCACCAAGAAGGAGGCCTGTGGGACATGACCCAGTTGACCCAGCATCCAGAGAAAATGCTTCCACCGGCACCTCTCAGCAGGCTCCCACATCCAGCACATCTCGGGAGCCAACCCGGCTGAGTACAGGGCAGCACCTGGCCGGCCCTACGGCCGCACCTCGCACCAGCTTCAGAACCGTGCTGCGGCGAGCTCTGCGGTTTGACTTCTGTTGCTTCCAATAAGCATCTGGATGACATTCAGGAGAGTCTTTTTCAAACCAACACAACAACCCATGCCAGGGAATGCTTTCCACCACTGACTCAACAGGGGAGGAAATTTCAGGGTCTGAGTGCTGACTTGGTGTAGCATAAATGCCACAACAGAGCATGTCTCCATGCTGCTCTCCCAGACTCCCGTTTCCCAGCACCGGGCCAGCGGTGTACAAGCCCTCTGACCCCACAGGTTGGTGGCAGGTCCTCAAGACCTGCACAGAGCCCAGCTGCCATAAACACGGACATGCTGACAGCCCCATCCCTGGGGATGGCTCTTCTCTTTAGGGGAATCACTGTCTTTTTTAGAAAAGCCATTCCAGGGGAACGAGGCCCTCTGTTGACCTACACGCCTCTGCTTGGTCTCTGTGGGCAGAGGAAAGCCGCGGACCTCAAGTCCCCTGGGAGTCTGCAGCAATCCAGCAGCAGACTGCCCTTCAAGCAAAGCACAGTTTTTCCACCTGAGAGGAGACTGAGCAGGGGTGTTGCACCACATGATCTCCAGAGGTCCCTTCCAACCTCAGGATTCTGTGATTCTATGAATCTGATTCTGTGAATCGGTGCTCAAAATCGATCTGCATACTATCCAAGCTTCTATCTTCCGCAAAAAACATTGGCAAGGCAGGTAAACCTATCAAGGAACCAGTGCAGCTGCTGAGCTGTAAGCATGGAGGGGTAAGGCACAGTTTGCCTCAGAGTCTGCCTAGAAGCCTTTCACGGTCACACACTGTTGCTCCTCTGTGGCATTAACAGTGCCACTATGAGTGACCGAGTCCAGAGTGACCTATCCCCATGGTTTCACACTACCAAGTCCACCACTAAACCACGGCCCTAACCACCATATCTACACATCTCTCAAATACCTCCGGGGATGGTGACTCAGCTGCTTCCTTTGGCAGCGTGTTCCAATGCCTAACCACCCTTTCTGTGAAGAAACTCTTCCTGAAATCCAATCCAAACCCCTCCTGGTGCAAATTGAGGCTGTTTCCTCACATCCTGTCACATCCTGTAATCTTGCACAAGGTGTGAGTACAACAAAGACCACAAGGAGTAGGGAGGTGGCTCTTCTGCCCACCCTCAGTGGAAAGGTGCCAGAGTAAAGGCCCAGAGCAGCCCCTCTGGTGGAGTTATGACCTCCATGTTGATAAGGCAGAGCCAGGCTTTTTACAGCAGTGCACTGCAGTCTGAAGAGAGCTGGTCTACCCTGAAACAAGCTAAGTTCACACTGGAGAGAAAGGGAAACCTTTCTGCTCATGGGGAATCTCCAGAAGGATGCAGAATGCCCAGAGATGTTGCGCTGCCTGCATCCTTCCAGCTCCTCAAGACCTTGCTGCAGGAATCCCCAAGCCTTGTGGCCTGACCTCCTTGCTGGGGTTGCTTTCAGCAGCAGGTTTTCCTGAGGACTTTCAGGGCTCCTTCCCACCCTCAGATTCCCAGAGATTTCCTTCCCATATGTTATTGCTTCCATTACTCTGGAAGATTTTGTGTCTTCAAAAACTTTGTGGGTTCTCCTCACAGTATCTGAAGGCCTTTAATCTCAAAGTAAGGCTGGTTTGCTAGGAGTGTGCTCCTCCTGAAGGTGACCAGTTCTGTATGAACCTCTTTTCCTAAAAAAAAATTACCAGTTGTTTCTCTGAGCCATCCTCAGTTTATATTACCATTTATCTACCTTCTATCTAGTGCTTTATACTACTCTTGGAGTTTTTGTCTTCTCCTAAAGGTTGCACTGTCTAAAAGGAAAAACAATTCTCAATACTATAACTTTAGTTTAATGGTCACTGCACCAAGCCGGTCTGAATTTAAAAAGTGATTGGACTGTGTACTTAGTCACATGGTCTAAACTTTTGGGTAGACCTGTGCAGTGCCAGGAGTTGACAGCTCCCCCCAGACCCTCTGCTCCTGCGTGGGCTCCTCTCCACGGGCTGCAGCTCCAGCCCGGGGCCTGCTCCTGCGGGGGCTCTCCATGGGCTGCAGCCTCCTCCAGGCCACATCCACCTGCTCCCCCGGGGGCTCCTCCACCCATGGGGGGGCTGCAGTGTGGAGATCTGCTCCATGTGGGACCCATGGGCTGCAGGGGGACAGCCTGCTCTACCAGGGGCCTCTCCTCAGGCTGCAGGGGAACTTCTGACCTTGGTGTCTGCTTGGCTGTTTTTCTCGCATTTTCTCACTCCTCTTTCCCAGCTGTTCTTGGGCAGTTCTTGGGCAGCACTTTTTTCCCTTTCTCACAACTACACATCCAGCACTGCTCACTGGCTTGGCTCTGGCCAGAAGTAGGTCCCTTTTGGAGCTGCTGGAACTGGCTCTGATCTGACATGTGGCAGCTGCTGAGCTCTGCTTATGGCAGACACCCCTGCGATCCCGTAGAAACCTTGCCACATAAACCCAATATAAGCGCTCACAAACTTTGCCAGACATACAATGAATTCTTCATATTTACAACTGATTAAAAAAAATAAAATAATAATAATAATAAAAGTAAGGTACATGTCAAACATTATTCAGAATCTTAGTATTTCTTTCTCATTAATAATGTGCAGCAAAATAAATTATTTTCTTCTAATATAGTCATAATATTCCTGCAAGTTTAAATTTGTCAGTATTTCAGGTTGGCTGACAACTCCAGAATGCTCCCAACTCTAGAAGAGATCAATTTTGACATCCTATGAAAACGTTGCCTGTAAAGGTGGTGTCAGGGTATACCTAGAGCTATCTTGCTGGATCTGTGTGGTGGGTGAATGCTTTATTTCATTCTGTGACACAATTTAGATTCTCTAAATTTTCATCTATCCAAACTGCAAGTTGAATTACTGTCTTTTCCAACTAATAAAATCTGTTATGTACTTTTGAACCTATTAATGTGTTCCTATGCAGAACAGTGGTTGATTAAGCTTTTTCTGAAAAAAAAAAAAAAAAAAAAAAAAAAAAAAGCAACTCAAAAGTAGTATCCAAAATTATTGTTTGATTTTATGTTGCTGAAATGAGTTAGACAACAATCTCTCTTGAACTGGAGAGAATTTTATTTTTTTTTAAATAATATTGTATTTTAGAATTCTTCATTCTTCCTTTTTTTTACATAACTGACATCAATTTGAAAAATACTGTTCTCTTAATTATTATACAATTTCCCATTGGGTGGGTTATTTTTTTGTTGTTGCTGTTTCTTTTAAATAGCTTTGAATTTATGTACCTGATGCACTTCTCACATACCTTTCAGGCTTATTATCATCATACCTCTCTCTGTTCAAAATTATCAACACCGTCCCACTTACCACAATCCCATTTGAATCAAAGGCAACTTGCTTCTTGTTGGTGGAAGCTTTGAATTAATAATTCATCTGGAAGATCCTTCTATGTTGTACAGTTCCAGAGACAGAGCAATTCTGTTGTCAATCATGGTGGCTCTGTCAGCACTAAGTTCCGTATAGAATGTGCTCCAACTGTACAGGAGATGACAAGCTGTTGAGATTACCAACTGTGTTAATCCTGGCCATCTTCTTAGCTTCTCTCTGATAGAAAATTCAAATTCAAATCTCACTCTAACACTCCATTGAGAAACCATTGTCAGATTTTCTTCTTTCACCAACATAGTATGGTTGAATCCTCTTACATATATTGCAAACATACAGTCACAAGCCACGCTTACTCACTTCTGGAGTAATTTTTTGTCCTGATAAAACCCCACTGTCCTCATGCCTAGACAGATTGAGCCTAACTGAGATCCAGCTGAATGAAGCTCAAGTTGAAGCTGATAATGTGGAAATCTTTGTACATGGAGCACCGCTAGGTTTAAACCTGTTGACACAGGTTGCTTTCAAGTATAGTCTCATGGAGGATGGACTCCTTGTCATTTCTTTGAAGAAGATTAATCTTCAGAAGTATAGTAGTTACTAATTGGTTGTGTAGTAGAACCAGAAAGCAATCTGAAAGGAAGATATAAAGTAAGGATCTTTCACTCTGAAACAAATACGAACACAGAGAGAGGTAAGATGTAGCACTCCATACATGGAGGATATTAACATATTATTGAACTACAAAAGGAGAGATTTAAAATGTACATGTTCTTTTCCTTGCTGTTGTTGTTTGTTTTAAAATCTTTGCAGTTTTTGAGACATCTTTGACAATATGGAAGCTGTATGGCTAATACACCAAGGACAATTTGAGTGAATGGCATTGACTAGATATGATTCTGTTCCTATTCACTGCAAGCATTTGTGAGTAAAAGGCTCTATCCACATTAACAGTTAATGCAGCAGTAATACAGCAGCAGCTCTTTCCAATGAGGATACAACTTCCACATCATAAATGGTTTACAGTGAATACTTCAGTTTTGCCATGTGGACTGAACAATCAATACCACTTGAAGTGTATTCAGCATGCTAGGTAATCTTCTTATTTGGCTTTATAGAAAAATAAAATAGTTAATATGGCATAAAACTGAAATAAATTAAGTGGGAAGATTAGAAAGCTGTTTTAAGCCATACATTCTGAGCTAAAATGATAGCATACAATGCAATGCTACTATTTCTGAGAATATGAGCCTTAAAAGATACAAGGTTAAAGTTATGAACAGATCTAAGACTTTACAGATAAATGATGATGAAAGCTGCCAATTTATTAGTAGTAGTAGTAGTAGTAGTAGTAGTATTTATAAATTTATAACAAGCTTAATGGGAATGCAATGGTTACTAGTTTCTGAAAGCAACATATCTGCAGATAAAGAAATATATATTTGTCAGTTTATATGTAGTAATAATAATGACTAACTCCATTCCTTAGAGTAATTAATTTTCTACAATTTATTCTTAACATTGAAATGTGTTTTAGGTATATAGTGGAGAAATGTGCTGCAAAACATTATTTAAAGAGTTACTGTTGAGTATGAACATACTTAGTCTACTAATGAAGTAGACTTTCAAAAAGTAGGGACTACTTTTTCCCCACTTAGAACAGAGATTAGAGATAGTTTATTGTAAGAACCTTCTCTGAGATATGTACTGTCAGTTTCAATAACAGACCTGATGTCAGTAAATTGTTCAGTGCATTTAGTTTCTTGTCCATCTCCTTTGATCCTAGTTGTGAACAATAATTTTAGTTATCTTAACCTTTCCTTGCTTACAGCCTTTATGACCAAAAGACAACCTCTCAATTCTGGAGGGTACATTCAACTTCACCTTGAAAGATCTTTTGTTTTAACTAACACAATTGAAGGCAGTAAAAACAAGTCAGCTGCAGAGCAGAAAGCCTTAAGGATTTTCTCTTGAAGCACTTAGGTATCACATACAAAAAAGAACTCTACACTTTCTGCCAGCAATATTGAAAGCAGTCAGGGGTTTACTTACATACATTCACTGATGAAGTAATTCATTGATGGTGCAACTTGAGTAAATAGTAACAGACAGACCAAACATGTATCACATCAGGGCTGCATATTTGTTCCAAAACATTACTGCTATACATTGCAGCAATAACATTATTATCTGACTTTTCAAAAAGGTTTTGAGGATTCTAAAGATTATGATTTTTACCTGTGAAACAAAAATCTGGCTATATCGCATGTATGCTGTGCCTCTATTAGGAATATTCAAATAAATGTAACATTTATTAGAGGTCATCTACACCTCTCCCTCTCCATAGGGTTCTGGTTGATGGAAACACTTTCTGTTCACCCATTCCATCACTGTACGTACTTACAGACTGTCACTATCATATTCTAATTACATTATCCAAATAGGATATTTCATGACAGTTATTCAAATAATATGATGTAGAAGTGGCTGAAATTATTTTTGACCACTTATTTTCTTCCACATTAATCCCTTCTTCTATAAGGAGAGGAAAAGGCAGAAGATTCTGCTTGTGCTACAGTATTAAATATCTGCTTGGCAATATGTTCTCTTTTTCCTTTGCAGCTATTGTTTTCCGATAAAATGCTGTTGAAGATACCCATGTGAGTAAACACATTTTTTTCCTTAATAGACATGTTTAAGTACAGATGTGTACAGCTGTGTCTAAATGAAGGAGTTAGAATACCTGGCTATTCAACTCAGCTGTCGTACTACGGAGTTCTACATAGCCTTGGGCCAGTCTCTAAATCTCCATGAACATAAATTTTATTCTCATTTCCTTAGGAAGACCACAGCGAAGAGCTTTAAGATCAGATACTGCAATGATTGATGTTAAAGACAGAAGATAGATAAAAAACAATTATGTTTGAACTTCTAAGTGACAGTTAATTGATGTGTATTATCCATCAAGGCAGATTATAATTATTTAAAAAAACTGCTTATTCACTTTTCTTCCAAGTCTAAAACCAAAAAGGAGAAAGAAAATAAAATGTTCTTTAGTCACAAACATGACAATTTATCAACACATTTAAGTAAGTGCTAATTTGAAAGCCATGTTTCTGTCTTTTTTTTTTTAAGTGGAATACAGTTTACCACGTGGCTTGTGAAGTACTGAAGAATAAAATGGACCACAGGAAACATATCTGTTCAAAACCAAAATTGGCATTCTGGATTCCTAAAAAATATTTAATAAAAGGATAAATCTTCCTAATATAATCTATGGAAAATGGAATGTGTCACTACAGAAAAATAATTCTGATATTGCTATTGACAATTTACCTGGCCTGAAATATTTGTAAATTTGCAAACACTCTAAAATAAGATAGTTTAGTTTTTCAATTTACTTAGTCTGCTTCTCTTTCTGCAGAGCTCAAACTTTCATTTTTACTGTTGCTATTTAACATTTTTTCATGTTGTTTAAAAGTTATTTAAATAATTGTTGTTATTTTATTTTATTTTATTTTATTTTATTTTATTTTATTTTATTTTATTTTATTTTTTAATGTTGTGTAATTCTGCTACTGAATCTGTTAAAATCATGGAGAATGGAACATCAACATCAATTTGTTAGAATCTGCCAAAAAAAAAAAAAAAAAAAAAAAAAAAAAGAAGGCCTGGTATCTTTAATTCTATATGTAGTGACTTTTCTTTTAGGACATTTACAGGGAGAGGCTTATCATTCTGGAATTATGATTTTTTTTTAGAGAATACTGGTGCCAGATTGGTACCTTTCTGTCGTTACCTTCAAGTCAATAGTAATAATTGCTTTAAAAGAGAGACAGAGAATATAAAACGTATTAAATATTCATGATGTTGTTATATGATGCCCTGGTTTCAGCTGGGATAGAGTTAATTTTCTTCATAGTGTTCGGTATGGTTCTGCGTTTTGGATTTAGGAGCAAAATACTGATAACACAAGGATGTTTTAGTTGTTGCTGATCAATGTTTCCACAAAGCCAAGGACTTTTCAGCCTCTCATCCTGTCTGGCAGCAAGGAGGCTGGGGGTGTACCAGGAACTGGGAGGGGCACAGCCAGGACACCTGTCTCAGATTCGCCAAAGGGATTCCATATGAATCAGCAATAAATCTGGGAGGAGTTAGCTGGGGGGAGCTTCCATTGCTTAAGGACTGGCTGAGCGTTGGCTGGCTAGTGGTAAGCAGTTACACTGTGCATCACTTGCTTTGTGTATTCTTTTATTTTTTGTTGCTGTTTGTTCCTCCTTTCTCCTTCCTATTAAACTGCCTTTATCTCAACGCATGTATTTTACTTTTTTGTTGTTTTTTTTTTCCCAATTCTCTTCCCCCCACTGAGTTGGGATGGAAGGGGGGGTTGAGTTGTGTTTAGATGACTGTCAGGTTAAACCACAACATATTTATTTTTCAGGTATACAATTAATGGACTCTTTTAGTACCTGTGTGTTTTTAAGTAGCCTCAAAAGATGCTTGTATTTAAACAAATGACCCTTCAAATTACTTGTACATGGGTAGCTTTCTCCACATTTTGACTATAGCAGTCATTATGAAATGTGGTAAGATAAATAAGCTTTTTAGTTCTCTGTACCATGTATATTACATAAGTAATAAAATTTTATGATTTATTGCACCATTTTTTCCACTATCCATCTTGTTTTAAGACCTAGTATAAAAGAAGTAGATGTATTTAATAGATACAGAAAGTAATGCTTACTAATTAATACATCGTGAGAAACAATTTTGTGGCCAGTGCAGACGTTGCCCAACTGCTTAAGTCTAGTTAACATCTGAGCATCTTTACATTGCCAACAATAAATTACTTCAAACAAGGATTCATTCATTATTATTAATATTAGAAAACTTAACTCCAAATATAAGTCTAGAGAAATCATGAGATACCCCAAATATTACAAGTATACTTGTGAGACAGAAGGAATCTTGGAAGTACATTTTTCTGAAACCATACTGTGTACACACACACACATAACAAGCATTCCCAGCAGGGCAAAAAAGGTTGCACCTTCCTCCTGCTACAATATCTGACTCTTCAGGAAGGCTCTCAACCTTTTGTAATGGTTTCCCTAGTGAAACAAATTTCATATGTGCCTTGCAGCTACTAGAGGATTATGGAAACATGGGCTTACATTTTTATTTCTCTCCTGACTTGTTTTCAGTGGCTAAAGTCACATACTCTCCAAAAGAAATACACTGTAAGTTGGTCACTTTTCTCACAGTTTCCAATTCACATTTATCTGTGACAAGCTTGTAAGTCACAAAGTAGTCACAGTTTATTTAATTCAGAAAAGAAAAAAAAAATAGAAGAAGAAGAAAGAATGAGAAGAAGACAAAAAGAGGAAAAAAAAAAAAAAGAAAAAGGAACAGGTAAAGGAAAAAAAGGAAAAAGAAAATGCAGAATACAAAGTAAAAGGAAGGGGGGAAGGTAACAGGAAACAAAAGGGGAAAGGCAAGAAAAGAGGCAAAGGCAGGGGAGGGGAGGACAGGGGAGAGGAGGTCAGGGGAAGGGGAGGGAAATGGTTGGCTGCATGGAAGGCTCATCATAACAAGACAACAGGTCATGTACCATCGTAGCAAGCTATAAAAGAAACACCTGTAAATAAACTGGAAACATAGTATATTGCAAACTCTGCAATGACAGCATTCCTCCATATGTTTTACTTTTTTGAGCATTCCATTACCTTGATTAAAATGTGCTTTTGCAATTTCTCTAGAGGCCCTAAAACAGTTTCTAAAGACTTTCAATGCAATTCATGTTCAGCAAACTGGTCTGTAACTTCCCCATGTTGCTCTAGGTCCTCTCCTTAATAATTGAATTATGCTGGCCATTCTCCAGCCTTTGGGCCTTCACTCCTGAACTAAGTGAATTGGAGCAACATATGATAAAGCTTTTCCAATTCCTTTCCTCGCTTCTTTTAGCACTTTTTGAAAACTCCTATCTAGTCTTAAGGCCTAAATGATTTTAAGGTCTTAACCTTCCCAAATTCTTTGCAGAAACCATGCTCTGTATAATCTACATTGGTAATCTGAATTACACTGACTGTTATCATCCTAAAACAGAATACAAATCATTTTTGCTTTGTTTTGTTTTCTGTAAAAAGAACTTTTTCAGATGATAAGGCTGAGAACTAAGCCCGTGAATAGGAAGTAGTTTGGAGGCTTTTCTGCTATTGCAGAAGTACCTTTGGAGAGCATTTATTTGTAGAGTTTTCCATACGAAGCAGTTCAGAGTGCCTGATAGGCAGTAGCCTTCAAGACTGGCCTGCCCTGTGACTGAATCTGGAAATTAAAGGTTGTCAGCCCTGTATGTAGCCTCTTCAACATGTAGGAAAAACTGTCTTGTCTCTATAAAAAGTTCTGACTATGGACAGCACCATCAGAAAAGGCTCTGCATGAGCAACAGAAAAAGAATGTTTTAACTGTGCTCTTTTCCTAGACATAGACTTTTTGAAGAAATATGTTTGAACTAAGCACAAAATATTAATGTCTCAAATATGACCTAATCACCTAAACATGATCTTGTTGAAGAACTGCATTACCTACATCCTTAATATTTTTGAGATTAAGATTTAGGTTTTCCCATGTTAGCAATTTGAGTAAAACCATGGGAACCTCAAAAATTTAATGGATTTTAATCTTCACAGACTTATGGATATTAACTGCAGTTAATTATTTCTCTCCAATAATGTTATTTCCTCCCTTGAGATTAATTTATAACCAGGCACTCTGATTGCACTGATTTCTATTGACTTACTCCGTAGCAGTGAGAAGAGTCAGAGCTGGATATTGTCATACGTATTTAATATATCTAGCAAAATGTTATTTGGTGTAGTTTGAAGATTCAGAACATTGGATGCAGAAAATTGACACTGAATATCTGTCCCTGTCTTACGGAGCTTTAATGAAAATTTATGGCTATTAAAACACAGCCAGTTCTGTTGTTATCAATGTCATATTATGCTACTAGTCTTGATGATCAGGTTTTTCTTTGATGCTAAAAATATAAGGCAAGAGTATTTGCCTGTCTAGACTTTTAGTAGAAGTCCATGATGTGTTTATTTAGGAGGCTTCTGGTGGGTCTTGTAATACCGATACATTGCTGTTTTTCATACATAGACCCCTTTCACCTTTTCCCATATCCTTGATCTATGAATAAATAATCCACAGTTCCCACTTGTCAAACTCAGGCAGCAGTGAAAAAAAGCAGCACAAATTGGCAGATAATGCACCTTATTTCCATGTAGAAGCAGGTGCATTTTCTTCAGCATAAGTGGCAAGATGACACTGATCCACTTTGACAGGCAGGCTGATCTAAATTACTCAGCATACTTTGCCACTGTTTGGGGGAGAGTCTCCCATGAGCTTGTTCCGAATCTCTTCAATCCCCAGGGTGTTAATTAAAATTTACTGGATAATATTTGCAAGGCTCAATGGTTCTAGTTACAGCAATTATCAGTTACTAAATGCTAGTGCCAGAGATGACACCTGATGATCAGATGCTTTATTCAAGATATTCAAGAGGGTTTCTCTTTTTCTTCTCTCTACCTGTTCCCCCTCCCCACCATTTTGATTTTTAATCTTCCTTTGACTGCTTGAAGAAGCTGGATCAGCTGAGTGTCTCAATCAGCTTTTAGACTAAAAATTATTTGGATAGGAGTTTATCTATTTGTCCTTGAGTATCTTGTCAGCTACTACCTAAGGATTTACTAAAGAGGGACAGACTACATACTAAAGCCTTTTAAAAAAGCAGAAGGAAGTCTGCCTGTGTTATAATTTTATTAACCATGAGTAGAGGTCAGCTCAGTGTTGTGAAAGGAACACAGCACCTCCTAATTACATTCTCTGCTCAGCTCAAATTTGCTCAACAAACTATCAGATTAGAAATCTACTAATCACACGTGCAATAAACAGCAACTGCTTTCAACTTAATTATAGAATCAAACAGTCATAGGATATCCTAAATTGTAAGGGATCCACAAGGAGTCCAACTCCTGGCTCCACACAGGACCACCCAAAAAACAGACCAGGTGTCTGAGATCATTGTCCAAACGCTTCTGTAACTCCAGCAGGCTCAGTGACATGACCACTGCCCTGGGCAGCCTGTCCCAGTGCCTGACCCCCCTCTGGGTGCAGACCCTTTCCCTAACCCCCAGCCTGACCCTCCCCTGTCCCAGCTCCATGCTGTTTCCTCGGGTCCTGTTGCTGTCCCCAGAGAGCAGAGCTCAGCACCTGCCCCTCCGCTCCCCTCGTGAGGGAGCTGCAGGCCACCATGCGGCCTCCCCTCAGCCTGCTCTGCTCGGGGCTGAACAAACCAAAGGACCTCAGCCACTCTTCATATGTCTTCCCCTCCAGACCTGTCACCGTCTTTGTAGCCGTCCTTTGGGCAGGAAGGAAGTTTTATGTCCTTCTTATATCGAGGCACACAAAACTACACACAGCACTTGAGGTGAGGCCTCCCCAGTGCAGAGCAGAGCAGGACAATCCCTTCCCTTGACTAGCTAGCAATAACATGCTTTGTGCACCCCAGGGTATGGTTAGCCATTTTGGCTGCCAGGGTGCACTGTTGACTCATATTCAACATGCTGTTGACCCAAACCTCCAGATCCCTTTCCATAGGGAAAACTCTTCCCTCTTGTCCCCAGTCTGTACGTACAGACAGGGTTGCCCCTTCCCAGGTGCAGAATCCAGCACTTGATCTTGTTAACCTTCGCATTACTGATGATTCCCCATCCCACTGGTCTGTCAAGATCTCTCTGCAAGGCTTCTCAAGGCCCCTCAAGGGGTTCAACAGCTCCTCACAATTTAGTGTGGTCCACAAACATGCTTAACATATTTTCAAGTCCTGCATCTAAGTCATTTATGGAATCATTAAAGACAACTGTCCTTTCAATGGAGCCCTGCAGAACCCCACTAGTGACTGGCCTTGTCTGCTGTAACCCCATTTACTCTAATCATTTGAGCCCGACACATTAGCCAATTGTTCAACCAGCACATGTATTTATCTAGCTGTAAGCTGAATGTTTTGTCCAGAAGGATAATGTGAGAAACAGTATTGAAAGCTTTACTGAAATCCAAAAAGATTACATAACTGTCTTCCCTTGGTTGAATAGATGGGTGGCATTGTCATAAAAGGAAATTAAGTTCATTAAGCAAGACCTTCCCCTCATGAATCCATGTTGACTGTGACCAATGACAGCGTTGTCCTTCATGTGTTTTTAAGTAACTCCCAGAATAATCTTCTCTGTAATTTTACCAGGCACTGAAGTGAGACTGACAGGCCTATAATTACCAGGTCTTCTTTCTTATCTTTCTTAAAAACTGGAACAACATTTGGTAGCTCCCAGTCAATTGGGACCTCTCTAGATTCCCAAGACCATTGAAAAATAATTGAGAGAGGTCTTGCAATGACATCAGCTGGCTTTCTGAGTACCCTGGGATGAATCCCATCAGGCCCCATACACTTATATGCATCCAGTGGGAGCAGCAAATCCTGTACAAGTTCGGGGTTGGCTGGGAGTTTATCATTACAGCAGTCACGGTCCTCCAATTCAGGGCACCTCAGGTCCCAGAGTCCATCATTGGTGTTGAAGACAGAGAGACAGAGGAAAAGAAAACATTAAACATCTCTGCTTTGTCTACATCCCTATTTATGAAGTGACCATCCTCATCAAGTAGCAGACCAATGTTTTCTCTGGTCCTCCTTTTGCTGTTAACATATTAAAAAAAAAAAAAAAAAAAAAAAAAAAAAAAAAAGCACGTTTGCAGTACTGGCCAGCTTCAACTCTAATTGGGCTTTTGCCACACACATTTTCTCTCTGTAATGGTGAACAGCATACCTGTAGTCTTCTCATGTTGCCTGGCCTTGCTTCCAATGTCCATACATTTTCTTTTTCCACCTCTGCTCAGCCAAGTAAACCTTCTGCCCAGTCTGTTTGATTCCTGACATTTTAGAATTATCTGTTCCTGAGCTCCTAAGAGGTGCTACCTGAAAAATGACCAGCACTGACGAATGCCAAAGTCTTCAAAAAACAGTTCCCCAAGGCACCTTACTAACTAGTTCCCTGAGTAGCCTGAGGTCTGCATTCCCAATAACGAGGGTTGAAGGGTTTTTTGTTTGGTTTGTTTTATGGCATTTTTCCTGCTATCACCAAAGATTTTAAACTTGGATACTTCATGTTCACTGTGGCCAAGATGTCCAGCAATCACCACTTCACCTGTGAGACTCTTTCTGTTTACAAGCAAAAAATCTAGGAGGCCACCTTTCCCTTAGCACCTATACCAAGAAGATATAATCAAAGTGTTTTAGGAATCTCATAGATCTGTTTGTATCAGCTGTGTGGTACAATCAATTTACATCTGGCAAGTTGAAGTCTCTCATAATGGCTGATCTAGTGTTATTTCTTAGTTTCTTAAAGGATATTTCATGGGTGCCGTTCTCCTGGCTGAGTGACCTACAGTAGACTCCCACAATACCTGCTTTATTTTCTTGTCCCTTACATCATCTCTCAACCATATCATCACGGGAATGAAATAAGGCTCATTAGAGGTGTGCCAGGAGGAACAGTGTCAGGGCTGGGGGAGAAGGCAATGGCCCGACTGAAGTGCATGTACAGCAATGCACGCAGCATGGACAACAAACAAGAGGAGCTGGAAGCCATTGTGCAGCAGGCAAGTTATGACTTGGTTGCCATCACTGAAACGTGGTGGGACCACTCCCATGACTGGAGTGCTGTAATGACTGGCTATGGGCTCTTCAGAAGGGACAGACAGCACAGAAGGGGTGGTGGTGTGACTCTCTATATTAGAGAGCGTTTTGATGCTGTGGAACTCGAGACTGGGAATGGTAAGGTTGAGTCCCTATGGGTTAGGATCAGCAGGACGGCCAACTTCTAATTTCTTTCCTCTGCACTTCCACGTGGCCTTTGCTTGTTTTTGTTTTTGTTTTCCTTTCCCCTTTCCCTTTTCCAGTTAGTTAAAATATTTAATTAGTAATGATTTTCCCATAATAATTATTTTTCCTTTAATTAAAGTATCCTTAGCCCAATCCATGAGTTGTTTCTTTCCTTTTTGTCTCCCCCTCTTCTGAGGAGGGTGAGTGGGAGAGCGGTTGTGGTGGAGTTCAACTGCCTAGTAAGGTAAAACCACCACAATCTCAAACAGAAGTAAAAATAAACAATAATAAAAAACAACAACACCTGTGATCTCATCATTTGCTAGGCATTGTATCCCAACCTACAGTTCAATTTGTTTAACTGAAAATATTTTTTTCTGGGCAAGAGGAAAAGATAATTTCAGGGAGAAAAACAGCTATATTATTTTATAGTGACAAGACTATTTTAAGTTAGACTTAAAAGTCATATCCCGCAACAGTGAATGGCCTAATGTTGTGTGGGGCAATAGGTTAGTAGCAATTCAATAAGGTACAGTTCACTGCACCTACCTGTATGTCCCTATAGCTTTCAAATTGTTGAAGAATAAATAACACTTCCCATCAATCTATAGGAAAATCCATGTCCTGTGCCTCAAAACAACATGACAGCAGCAACCAAAAGACAAGACATTGGCAAAAAGAGAGGCTGAAGGAAGATGAAAACCATGGGGAAACAGGAAAATTAAAGCATGGAAAACAGGACTTGGGGACTGCAAAATTTGACTTCATATGGGTAAACTGTTTTCATAGAAAAAATGGGGAAAAGAGACAGTGGTAGAATTAACTGTTATACATAAATTTAGATCTTTAAAATCCTGAGGAACTAAGGTTCTATTGCATTCAGTGCAAAACATATTATGTATCCAGACACAATATTTAAACCACTGAACATTATATTTGGTAAAAGTATACGTACACGTGGCTTTTCAAAGCTATTTCTGACCACAGAAATAAGCTGATCATCTCACAAGACATTTACATGCCTACCTCAAAGAGAATTCCAATATTTATCAGTGTCAGTGTCTTATGAAATTAAAGAAAGAGTACACCTATTCAGAAAGCTTCCAATTAACTGATTTTCTGAAAAAGAAGCAGAGATTCATTGAAATCCAAAATTATTATTGCGAGCACATCACTTTCTATACGTCTTTGCTCAAGAAAGGTTTCTTCAATGCTGGAATTTTCATCAACAACATAGAGAAAACCCACATCTGGAATTAAATAGTGACTAGAGGTCTGTAAGAAATATAAGGTGATTAGGGTTAAAAGAAAAAAATCACTGCTGTACATATGATGTCCCATAATTATCACTGTGTAGTAAAACCTCTTTTAGTCCATCGCAAATGTTTTCTGGGAAATTACACAAGCTGCAGGTCAGGAGAAAGAACCTCAGAGAAAGAAAAGGCATTCATGTGTTATGCAAATGACTGAAGCCCAAATCCTTTACACCATCAGACTCAGTAAGACATTGCTACAAGGTCACTCTGTCTACCCCTATTTAAGTCTACGATGGGGGATATAGTAAGTTTGACTAGAAGTAAGTTGACTAGAAGTAAATCAATTGACTCATATTCTTCAATCACATAGAAAAAATTATTTAGCCATCCATTTTTAACTGATAAAACTATCTATATTTAATAGATTTTTTTAGTGAACTCTGTTTCTCAGGCAATTCGTAAGTAAAGGCAAAGACTTTCAAATTTCTACACCTTTAGACCTTAAACTGATATGTAGGCATCTGAACAAATTTCCAAGTCTTCAACTAGTGTAGTTCACTGCTTCCAGTGAAATCAGTGAGTGAAATGTGCAGTAGGTTGGAAATCGGGCCATATGTAAGTGCCAACTGTAAAAGATAGCCGAATATTGGACTAGAGCTAATAGTCTTCTCTTATGATAAGCAGTAATATGTTGGTCATTTTTGAAGGGTCTGCTACAAAAATTACTGTGGTATTTAGTATGAATAAAGATAACTGCACTGGGAGGGGTGAAGTTCACCTTCCCCACAGCAGCCCACAAAGTGCTGTGCTCTGCAACTGTAGCTAGAAAAACTGATATCACACCAATGCTTTGTCTATTGCTGAACAGAGCTGGCACAGCATCCAGATTCCCTCCAAACCCCCAAAACCCAGTAGGCTGGGGGTAGGCAAGAGGTGGGGAGGAGGCATCACCAGGGCAGCTGATTTAAACCAACCAAGAGGATATTCCATGTCATATGATGTCACACTCAGCAGCAAAAGGTGAGGAAGGGTAAAGAAAAGGAGGATCTCTCATTATGAAAACATCGGCCCTCCCAAATGATGGCTATATGTATTGAGGCCCTGCTTCCTGAGACAGAGCCAAACATCATTTGCTGATGGACAGCAGCGAACAATTATTTTTTTTTCCTCCATTTCCACACAGCCTTTACCTTTGTTGTTGTTGTTTGTTTGTTTTCCCTCTTTCTTTTCCTCTGATTAAATTATCCTTACCTCAAACCATAAGCCATTTTCTCTCCATCATACTTTCTTCTCCTGCTCTCCTTTTTTTGGAACAGGATGAAAGAGCAGTTGTAGTTGGCCACTACAGCTGGATGAGGCTCCCTTTCTTTTTCCCCTTCTAGACCCAGACAAGGTCAGGCATGTGGCAAAGATGTCAGGACAGGACATGGCAGTGGGTGCCCAGGAAGCCATGGGGGATTGCACCTCTGACGTGACTGCCGGCACCAGCTGGCAGCAGCAGGCCAGGCTGCTGGGGGCAGCAGCAGACCTCCTGTGTCCCATCTGCATGAATGACTTTGAGAATGCAGCCTATGTGGCCTTCTGCTTAGAATCATAGAATCATAGAAAATCCTGAGTTGGAAGGGACCCTTAAGGATCATCAAGTCCAACTCTTGACACCTCACAGGTCTACCCAAAAGTTCAGACCATGTGACTAAGTGCACAGTCCAATCTCTTCTTAAATTCAGACAGGCTCAGTGCAGTGACCACTTCCCTGGGGAGCCTGTTCCAGTGTGCAACCACCCTCCCTGTGAAGAACCCCCTCCTGATGTCAAGCCTAAATTTCCCCTGCCTCAGCTTAACCCCGTTCCCGCGGGTCCTGTCACTGGTGTTAATGGAGAAAAGGTCTCCTGCCTCTCGACACCCCCTTACGAGGAAGTTGTAGACTGCGATGAGGTCTCCCCTCAGCCTCCTCTTCTCCAGGCTAAACAAGCCCAGTGCCCTCAGCCGTTCCTCGTACGTCTTCCCCTCCAGGCCTTTCACCATCTTCGTAGCCCTCCTCTGGACACTCTCCAACAGTTTCATGTCCTTCTTATACTGTGGTGCCCAGAACTGCACACAGTACTCAAGGTGAGGCCGCACCAGCGCAGAGTAGAGCGGGACAATCACCTCCCTTGACCTACTAGCGATGCCATGCTTGATGCACCCCAGGACACGGTTGGCCCTCCTGGCTGCCAGGGCACACTGCCGGCTCATATTCAACTTGCTGTCTACCACGACCCCCAGATCCCTCTCTTCTAGGCTGCTTTCCAGCGTCTCATCGCCCAGTCTGTACGTGCAGCCAGGGTTTCCCCGTCCCAGGTGCAGGACCCGGCCCTTGCTCTTATTGAACTTCATGCAGTTGGTGATTGCCCAGCTCTCCAACCTATCCAGATCCCTCTGCAAGGCCTTTCCACCCTCATTCGAGTCCACAACTCCTCCAAGTTTGGTGTCATCGGCAAACTTGCTCAAAATACCTTCTATTCCTACATCCAGATCGTTTATAAAAATATTGAAAAGTACCGGCCCTAAAATGGAGCCTTGAGGGACCCCACTAGTGACCGCCCGCCAGCCTGACGCAGCCCCATTCACCATAACCCTTTGGGCCCTGCCCGTTAGCCAATTGCTCACCCATCGTATGATGTTTTTATTTAGCTGTATGGTGGACATTTTGTCCAGAAGGATCCTATGGGAAACCGTGTCAAAAGCCTTGCTGAAGTCCAAAAAAATCACATCAGCTGGTTTCCCTTGGTCCACCATACGGGTGATCTTATCATAAAAGGAAATCAGGTTAGTTAGGCAGGACCTACCCTTCACAAACCCATGCTGGCTGGGACCAATGATTGCTTTGTCCCCCAGGTGCACCTCAATAAGTTCGAGAACCATCTTCTAAATGCTTCCTCTGTTTCTAGTTGGAGTGCATTCAGCATTGGGCCGAGAGGAAAGCTACGTGCCCCATCTGCAGGCGGCCCTTCCACCGGCTTCTGCACTCGGTGCAAGCAGACGATGACTACCAGGAGTACATGGTCGTCTCTTCCACATGTCGCTTCAGGGACATGGACATGGCCAGAGATAGGGTCCGGAGCAGGTCACCACATTAGCACTCTAGCCCACATAACTCAGCTGCTGACCGCAGCCTCTCAGCACCAAGAAGGAGGCCTGTGGGACATGACCCAGTTGACCCAGCATCCAGAGAAAATGCTTCCACCGGCACCTCTCAGCAGGCTCCCACATCCAGCACATCTCGGGAGCCAACCCGGCTGAGTACAGGGCAGCACCTGGCCGGCCCTACGGCCGCACCTCGCACCAGCTTCAGAACCGTGCTGCGGCGAGCTCTGCGGTTTGACTTCTGTTGCTTCCAATAAGCATCTGGATGACATTCAGGAGAGTCTTTTTCAAACCAACACAACAACCCATGCCAGGGAATGCTTTCCACCACTGACTCAACAGGGGAGGAAATTTCAGGGTCTGAGTGCTGACTTGGTGTAGCATAAATGCCACAACAGAGCATGTCTCCATGCTGCTCTCCCAGACTCCCGTTTCCCAGCACCGGGCCAGCGGTGTACAAGCCCTCTGACCCCACAGGTTGGTGGCAGGTCCTCAAGACCTGCACAGAGCCCAGCTGCCATAAACACGGACATGCTGACAGCCCCATCCCTGGGGATGGCTCTTCTCTTTAGGGGAATCACTGTCTTTTTTAGAAAAGCCATTCCAGGGGAACGAGGCCCTCTGTTGACCTACACGCCTCTGCTTGGTCTCTGTGGGCAGAGGAAAGCCGCGGACCTCAAGTCCCCTGGGAGTCTGCAGCAATCCAGCAGCAGACTGCCCTTCAAGCAAAGCACAGTTTTTCCACCTGAGAGGAGACTGAGCAGGGGTGTTGCACCACATGATCTCCAGAGGTCCCTTCCAACCTCAGGATTCTGTGATTCTATGAATCTGATTCTGTGAATCGGTGCTCAAAATCGATCTGCATACTATCCAAGCTTCTATCTTCCGCAAAAAACATTGGCAAGGCAGGTAAACCTATCAAGGAACCAGTGCAGCTGCTGAGCTGTAAGCATGGAGGGGTAAGGCACAGTTTGCCTCAGAGTCTGCCTAGAAGCCTTCCACGGTCACACACTGTTGCTCCTCTGTGGCATTAACAGTGCCACTATGAGTGACCGAGTCCAGAGTGACCTATCCCCATGGTTTGGACTGGTTTTGACAGCAACAGCCCAGATCCTGTCATCCTCAGAGCCAAGCATGAGCCAAACAGCTCTACAGAAAAGGCCCTAGGGCCCTTGGGAACAGCGAGCTGCCTGGGACCATTTTAAAACCACAGAATCATGGAAACATTATTTTCTGAATTAGAGATTTCCAAATCAATATCAATTACTCTAGAACAATGGTCCATCGTTCTAGGAAAAATAAAAATTAAATTAAATTAAAAAAAAAGTTATCATCAATACCTGACTGGGCTGTTGAGTGCAAAATTCTTGTTAGGTATGCTTCATTGCTTAAATGTATGCTTGTCAAAACACGGTTTGAAAAAGTCATATGGATTCTGGAATTTTTGTCAGGATACATTAATCCGGTTTTTGACACTGATGGTACTTGGCAGTGCTGTATCTGAAATCCAAAAATATTGACAAGATGGTTGAACTGGTATCTGGATAGCACTTCAAACTGAATTTGAGCCATTCTGTAAAGTGTGTTGAGTGGGCATTATACCTGAGAGCATATTTCTTTCTTGCCATGAGAGTGGTTTCTGACTGTCTGTACAGTTGCCAAAATAAATCCTGCTGAGATGCTGGAAAGAGGAAGATCATCCTTCCCATGCAGAAGAACAGCTAACATTTGGTTGGCAACAGGAAGGGAACAGTTCACTAATGCCAGGAAAGAGTGCTGGTAGAAATACAGGAAAATCCGCTGTATATCCATTTCTTTGGCAACACAGAGGGATCTTGTGATAGATTTTTGCTCTAGCATAATTTTATCTCCTGGTGTACATTATTGCTTGATAAATTACTTAAGAGGTATATGTATCTCTTGAGGTGTTCTTAGAGGTTTTTTGTTTGTTGGCCCTGGATCTGTGGAAATTCACTGCCTTCCAAGGAAGCATTATCTTCATTATCTAAAATCAGATTGAAATTAGACACTTTCTGAAATTGACCAGTCTGGGGATGATGAGCTATCTGACTACAACACACGTTTTACACGCTTTTTTTTTTTTTAATTTATATTTTAAAAAAAATATTTATATAAATATTTATATTTAAAAAAAAAAAAAAAAAAAAAAAAAAGAGCTTTTAAATTTCCTTCTACCCAGATGCTATTTTCATTTAAAAACATTGAAATCTCACTTTACAATAATATTGGGTCTGGGTCTTGATATTGATTGAACTTGTGTTCATATTATCTTCTTATTTAAAATGACAAAAAATATGATACTCTTTTCTGAAAAGGTAAAGAGAAAAATCAATGGATAATGGTCCCATTATTATGTTAAACTTAATGCTTTTTCATCAACTCAAAAATGCTAGGAACTGAATATAGCTTCATTCCTCAAATAGATTCTGAAGTTATGTATCTAAAGATGGTAGATGTTCCATAGTTATAGAATGTGAGACTGAGGTCTCAACTCCATTTTCTATTTTGGCAAATCTGCTTTGAGCAATCAAAGAAACTGGAGTATATTAAAAGTTGTACATTTGGGGTACAACTGATCCAGGGAGGAAGAGAAAGATATTCATCTCCCCTACATTTCTTATATCTTTTAAGAAAAAAAAAAATAAATATATATATATATAGATAGATATATGTATATATATATATATATATTCTTGTTCACTTGTTTACTGTAAGTAAATAACTTCACTGGTCATTTGGAATACCTGCTGTTTTGTTTTGTAAAAGTGAAATGGCTACTAGTATCTTCCTCTGCATTAACCCACACTTATTAATTTAAACATAAACATATAGTTTTATATTTAAAAGGATTATTCAGAAGAAAAGTTCCTGTTAAACTCTTTTATAATTGTAATATTTTTTTCCTATACTATTTCTCCATAAATGTTTTTGACGAACAGCCACTAGCAAAACCACTATTAATAGTTCAGAAAATGTTGTGCAATTAATGTAAAGGGTACCTACCTCATAAGAGTGTAGAGGTAACTGAGATTTCAAAACATGCCACTGACATTGTAGTGTTACATGGGTAAGATACTGCCAGTAAAAATTCAATTATAATTGGTAGAAAAGGTATTCATCAATAGAAGTGTTTCAAAATTTCTAGAGGGAATAGTGATGACAGGTTTTTTCCACAATTCCAAACCAAAAAATATATGCATATATAATGTATATACATATATTTGTACATGAACCGAAGCCTGTCCCTCCAGAAGTCTTCAGACCTTCTGTGTATATGCTAAACAGGTGTTTCGCCTACATATATGCACATACATACACACTTACATACACAGAAGTACATATATAGGATAATTCTAAAATTTCTGCTTATTGTATAACTGTGAATAAAATGTACAGTACACATGCTTTCAATGAAAAGAACATGAGGTCTTCACAGTATGTATGGCAAGCAAAATATGTGTGTTGGAAAGAAAAAAAAACACTGGGGTGTGGATAGAGCCTCGTGTGTGTTTGCTGGGACAAAAATGTATCAGACTAAATGAACTTTACACCCATGCAAAACATATGAAAAAAAAAAAAAAACAAAAACAAAAACAAAAAACAGTTTATCTCAAGTTTCATTTCTCTAAATAGTTGATATATGAAGGTTGAGTAACAAAGATCTCAGTCTGTGTCAGTGTTGTGTCTCAGTCTCTGTTCAGCTATAGGTTCTAATATGGCTTCTTAGATACATGAGCTGCTTTATTTCTTTCTTTTGATGCAGCATCTGTGTACATAAGACTAATAAAAACAGATAAAAGGTCTCAGGCTTATGTCCTGGATATAAGCCCACTAGCAGAATTGCATTTTGGCCTCTGACTAGACAAAAATATTTTTGCATCTCCTTAGCAGCAAAGGAACAGTTTTTAGCTGTACATAAAGGTCTGTACACATCCACTTTTTAATTTCATGTAAAGACTCCTCTCTATCCTGCTGTAGGATAAACAATTTCCAAATGAAAGTAGAGCTATTAAAAGTGTTAGGAAAAAAAAAGGTTTTTTTCCTAACATGGGCACAAATCAGGTCAGACATTTCCAACATTCTTCACTTCTGGGCATTACAGCTTTTAGAAGACATGTTCCCATCTCTCACATTCTCACTCTATATATGAAACTTGTCAAAACTACATTAAAGAATCTGCAATTTATATTCATGATATAGGAGGTGACCTTTTCACTCATGAGTGGTGTAGTCATGTGGAGTGGCTAATGAGAGAACCCCTACTGAGAGCAGATAAATTTCAAACCTCCTGAATAATTATTAGACATTTTATTGTATTTATAAACCTCCCTCATTTCAAACTGTCCCTTGATTTATAAAGCTATCTTACTCTTGTAAGCGATAATGGTAGTCTCGACCAGTGCCAAAGATTGATGAATTGTCCATGTAGGGGCCTCTCTTCCTGGTACTCAATGCCAGAGAAAAGCAATGAAGAGTAAAAAACAGAACTGTAGGGAAAAAGAGAGGACAGAGGAGGATGAAAGATGGCTGAGAAGGAATGAGGGAGGGAACATCTGTACTGCACTTTAGCGATGATAATCTTTGCACAGTTTATGACACAGAGGCAGTGGGAACAGTGAGGTAATCATTTTACTTGCCTGTCATCTGCAGAGAGTATTTCAAACTGCAGGGTGAAATTCTGGCTCCACTGAAGTGAGTGACAAAACTCCTGTTGATTTAAATGAAGGCCAGGATTTTTATGGATTCCCAGAGGAGTGGAAGACGGGTGGAGTGGCAGCTTTGCCATCTCCATGACTATGTCAGGCTTCATCAGGATCTTAAAAGCTTTTCTTTAGCTCAGTTTCCAGAAACATACAAGGGGTGTGAGCACCCCTTAATGTGGCAGACAACATAGATAATTTTATTTTATTTTATTTTATTTTATTTTATTTTATTTTATTTTATTTTATTTTATTTTATTTTATTTTATTTTATTTTATTTTATTTTATTTTATTTTATTTTATTTTACTTTATTTTATTTTATTTTATTTTATTTTATTTTACTTTACTTTTTTTTATTTTAATGGCAAGTAAAAAGTACATTCACTGAGAATCTGACTCAATTTTGGAACAGTTGCACTTTTTCCTTTTTCTTCAACCTGTGCAAGGAATGGCACCAAGCATGTGACATAAAAAATATAACCAATTACAGTCGTCAAACTAGAAAAACCTCCTCCTACCATGACAACAACAAATTTGGATCCTGGAGATTATCCAAATGATGTTCCAAATTGACTGAGGACCACAATTATGAATTGCACAGAGCAAACATCTTTTCATTAGTAACACATAATACATGGACACACACGCTAGGGAGGGTAGATTGTGTAGGCTGCCAAGCAACAAACATACAGAAGCAGACTCACTCACAGAAAATTTTAAGAGGAGAAGGCTATGTCTGGGGGGGGGGGCATGATAAGAGAAGAAGCACATTCACAAGAAAATATGGCTACTTGTCTGTGTATAACCATGGTATTAGACGTGCTGCAGGAAAGAAATTCTTGAATGAACAGAGGGAGAAGCAAGAATGCTGAAGAAATGAGAACCCCAAGATAGTCTTCTCCTCTCCTGTATTGCTTTGGTGTGTCTTTTGTTTTAGGTTTGTTTGTTTGTATGTATCTTCCTTTATAACAGAAGCATTGATCTGATAATGAATGATACAGGGGCTGGCCATTTGATATGCTAGTTTAGTAGCCCAACCAGAATCTAAACATTTTCTCGGACACACTCCTCACCACCTCCAAAATATGAAGAAGTACCAACACAGTGACATTGCCAGTCTATCCTGCACACCCCTCTTGCAGCCACTACAGTGAAGCAGTGGGGACAAATGGTGTGGGAAGTCAGCTTAAAAGTAAAAGTAGTCCAAGTAGAAAACAACAATAACAATAACAACAAAAATCTAAGCTATTAGAGTTGGGATAGGAGAAAGGGATGATTGATGATAATTGCAATTGAGAAAACTTCTAGAAGTTTCTTACTTTTAATGAACTATTTGCAATTAAAGAATTAAAGAGAAAACCTGGTTTAAGGAATTTGATTTTCCCTTTATATATAACCTGGAAATTATACTAACAACAAATGTTTTTATTGGTATTGCCTTTATGTTCATAGGTACATCCAGCAGATACTAAACAGAGTACATTCAACAGCATGACTTGATCTTTAAAAAATAATAATAATAATGATAATAAAAATAGTACTAGCATTCTGGCTACATTACTTTAGAATTAAGTAAGAATTCCAATGGTATAAATCTTTGTTAAGATCAGTGAAGACCTTATGAGAAACGGAAAATTTTGAAGGAAACCCTCTCAGAAAGTTTTCAGAGTCCTCACACCAGTATGCATAATACTTTTTTTTTTCTTTTTTCTTTTTTTTTTTAATTATTTAAATAGGACTTTTGTTATGAGGGAAAAAAATCATGATCACAATGGATTTTTACTTAGCAAATTTATTTCTGATGTATGTAAGAATTTTGTGTGTATATACCTGTACACACAAGCAAGAAAAGTAATCATGGTTTGCTTTTTATTCCTGTTGGACATGATAATTACATGTTAGGTGATAAGTTGAATACTATTCCTATTGCTATAAGTTGAATACTATTCCTATTGAATACTATTGTTGACTATACATGGTCAGCAGAATTTACTGTAAAGTTAACAAGTATACCTATGGTTGTTTGTATATATATATGTTATATATGTTATATATATCTTTATGGTATATATACATATATATATCATATACGTGTATATATATACACTTGAAGGTCTTTTCCAACCCCGAAAATTCTATGATTCTATGTTTGTATTTACGTTTGTATGTAATGGAGAAGTTACAAGCCAGTCTCAGGAATATGAGTAAATCATATGCAATCATTTAAAAAGTTTGAGCAGATGTATATGTCCCTAAATAATTTCAATTAAAAAAAAAGGATCTGCATGTGTTTGTAAGTGTGTGTTTTAACATGTATTTACAGATACACACACAAGTATCTGTACATATATTTGTATATACATGTAGATATAAAAAAGCATCTAGTACTACTAATTGTAGTAGATCTTAATCATGTGTCCTCGATATATAAACAAAGTACGTGCCTATGTGTACACACACGCACACACAATTTCTTGACCATATGGTGACATAATGTCATTTTGGTGGAATTCACCAAAGAATGTGGAAGAAGCTGATGAAACCCATTTCTATTTATTGGAGAAAATATACATCAGTTAGAATCTGTAGCTAAATTCACAGATAGTCTAATTAAATTAATTATCCATAAGTAGATTATCAGAAAAGACAAAAAAAAAAAAAAAAAAAGTTCTATTTTGAAAGGATAGTGGCAATAAATTTACAGAAGGTTAGGAAGTTTTAGCAAATCTAAAATTTGCAGACAGGTGAACTAACATTGTGCACTGTACAAAAAATATGTCATGAGATAATGACACATTTTCACCTTTCTTGTTCTGTAGAAAGTGAAAAAGATTTCAGGAAAAAAATAAATCTGAATCACAAAGAATGATTTTTATTGTTATAGACTGATTTAATTATCTGATTTAACTTCTTGCCTTCTAGGCTTATCTTCTGCATGCCAGGAGTCTGCAACTTCACCCCACTTAAATTTTTTGTTCATGGAAACTATCTTTTGCATTGGTTATTTGTGATACATGTATGACTATACTCTACCTTGGAGAGAGAAATGTTTTGCTTAAGGAAAAAAACTAACAAACAAAACTAACAAACAAAACAAACAAACAAAAACTCTTTCAAATCAAATTAATAATGATACATGGAATATTTTCTTAGCCAGTAGTCTATGGGCAACATCAAAATAATCTCCAGTTTCTTCCAGATATTTACTATTTTGAAGCAACACTGTTCCACTTAAGAAAGTGAGACTATATTCACTCTCATATTTATCAATGCACCAGAGGTTTTTTCAACAATTCATTTTTTTCCTTTTTCTTTTATCTTGTGAATCAGTTTGCTACTGTACAGAAGACAGTCTTGTTGCAAGGAAAAACCTCCAAGATTTTGTTAAAGGTATTTTAGGAAAAAAAAAAAAAAAAAAAAAAAAAAAAAAAAAAAAAAAACGTAGTTAGTGTAACTTGATTTTTTTTTCTGACAGAAAAAAAAAATCTTGTTTTTTTTTTTTTTTTTCAGATCCAAAATAGTCAGAAAATATTTCAGTATCCCCCAAAAAGTGAAATTATCTGTTCTATAAATTAGTGGCAACTTGGAAATTTCCTTTTTTTCCCTTACACTTCTTTGTCTGATACAAAGTTTGGCGGAGTGGCTGACACACCAGAGGCCTGTGCAGGCATTCAGAGGGACCTGGACAGGCTGGAGTGTTGGGCAGAGAGGAACCTCATGAGGTTCAACAAGGACAAGCACTGGGTCTTCCACCTGGGGACAACCTCAGGCATTATCAGGTTGGGGACTGACCTACTGCAGAGCAGCTGTGCAGATGGAACTGGGGATCCCGTTGGACAGCAGGTTGACCATGAATCAGCAATGTGGCCTTGTGGCCAAGGCCAATGGGATCCTAGCCTGTATCAGGAGGAGTGTGGACAGCAGGTCAAGAGAAGTGGTCCTCTCCCTCTACTAAGCTCTGGTGAGGCCACAGCTGGAGTATTGTGTGCAGTTCTGGGCTCCCTGGGGGTGGGAGCGTAAAACTTCTAGAGAGGGTCCAGCGTAGAGCCATAAAGATGATTAAGGGACGGGAGCATCTGTCCTGTGACGAAAGACTAAGTGAGCTGGGCCTGTTTAGCCTAGAGAAGAGGAGATTGAGAGGGATCTTATCAAACTCTATAAACGCCTGAGGGGACAATGTAAAAAGGATGGGGCCAAATTCTTCTCAGTTGTGGCCAGTGTTAGGACAAGGGATAATGGGTATAAACTGAACCACAGAAGTTTCATTGCCATATGAGGAAGAACTTCTTTACAGTTTGGGTGACAGAACATTGGAACAGGCTGCCCAGAGAAGTTGTGGAGTCACCTACTTTGGAGATATTCAAAACCTGCTTAGATGCGATCCTGTGTAATATGCTCTAGGTGACCCTGCCTGAGCAGGGGGATTAGACTCCTCTCTGGAGGTCCATTCCAGCCTCAACTGTTCTGTCATTTTGTGAGATTAGAGCCAGCTCCAGCTGTCTTCAAACAGGACTCACTGCTGGCCAATGTCAAGCCAGTGAGCAGCGCTGGTTGGGCCTCTGGGAAAGCAGACTGAAGAAAGGGATAAAACTGATGTGTAATAACAGAAGCTGGAAGAGAGGAATGGAAAATAGCCCTTCAGATCCCAAGGTCAGTCAGCAGGAGGGCAGGAGGTGCTCCAGGCAGGCAGCAGTTCCCTTGCGGGCTGCGCAGAGAGATCCGGAGCAGGCTGTCCCCCTGCAGCCCATGAGTCCCACATGGAGCAGATCTCCACGCTGCAGCCCCCCCATGGGTGGAGGAGCCCCCAGTGGAGCAGGTGGATGTGGCCTGGAGGAGGCTGCGGCCCATGGAGAGCCCCCGCAGGAGCAGGCCCCAGGCCGGAGCTGCAGCCCATGGAGAGGAGCCCACACAGGAGCAGAGGATCTGGGGGGAGCTGCCACCCACCCATGGGAGCCTGTGCTGGAGCAGTTTTCTCCTGGGAACTGGATGGACCCCATGGTATGGAGCCGTGTGGGGGCAGCGCTTGAGGAGCTGCTGCCTGTGGGAAACCCTGGTAGGATCAGTTTGGGAAAGACAGAAACCCATGGGAGGGACCCCACATGGAGCCAGGGCAAAGAGGAGAGGTGGAGGTAGTTGTAGTTTGCTTCTAGTTCTCATTGCTCTAGTCTATTAGCAATAGGCAGTGCATTGTATCAATTTCTCCATGCTGAGTCCGGCCCATGACAGTAATTGGTGAGGGATTTCCCTGTCCTTACTTCATCCCTTGAGCTCTTTTCCATCATATTTTCTTTCCCTCTTCTCTCGAGGAAGGGAAATCACAGAGCAGTTGTGCTCTGTAGGGTAAAACCGTCACTAAATATCAAAAGTTAGGACATTCTCTCCTTCTGAATAGTTGTATAACTTTCATATGGTACATTCTGCAAGTGTGCTATAGCACAGTTTTAACATGAACACTATTCATGTTAATGAATATTGACACTATTTTTATCCTCTAGAGCTTTCTATTTCACTCCATATGTGGACACTATAGTAGAAAGTGTAGAACTTCATGACAAGTGTTTAGAATAATATTTGTACATCCTGTTGTTGTTAGTAACAGGGAAAGGATGGAAAATTGAGATCCTGATTTTTGTGCCTTTCCTCATGTGAACAACCATGGTGAAGTCATTTAATTCTATTTTGCTCTTAATTTCCCCGTCTTTCAAATAAAAGACTTGTACAGCTCACCAATATTTTATGCA
This sequence comes from Anas platyrhynchos, assembly GCF_047663525.1. NCBI lineage: Eukaryota > Metazoa > Chordata > Aves > Anseriformes > Anatidae > Anas > Anas platyrhynchos. The sequence continues at coordinate 42,040,174 of NC_092621.1, read as the reverse complement.
CTTAAAGATTCTCGTACTAAACGAACTACAACAGTGAGAATTTATTATTATTTTGTAACTGCTGAAACTCAAAACCCATAACCTACGTTATAGTTCTCTCATGTGATGGCAATAAATCCATTATTCTAGGAAAGAAGCAAAAGTACAACTAGATTTCACTCCCCTTCAGCCCAA
>NC_092621.1:42007500-42037500 GCF_047663525.1 Anas platyrhynchos | reverse complement strand
AAAGAAGAAAAAACATGCCTTTTAGAAAAAGGGGAACCGTATCATATTTCAGGCTGACCAGAGCCACGGATTCTTTAAACTTGGATCTTGAAATAAAACATGGAACTAATGTGATTAACTGTCAAAAGTAATCTGAAGTAAACCTTGAAATGCTTGCTGGTTCAGTTTGGATAAGCACCCAGTGGTCCAGCACCTCCCACTGGAAAAAAAAAAAAAAAAAAAAAAAAAAAAAGCCTAGATTTGCGCTAGCACTCTTCTACCACATTTGAAAGAATTTGCAGAATAAAATTTAGATGGGAGAGACAGAAGAAAGAATGGATTTTGTAAAATCCAAATGCAGATTTATGGCTGTAAACTTTTACATCTTGATACTTGCATGGGTCCTGTCTTCCAATCAGCAACCTGCAAAACACTGACAGGGTGAGTTTAAACTTTGTACACAGATTAATGCCAAATAACTTAGAAGATTGTGGGTTCTCACCTCGGATATTAAACATCACCCTTCCTCACATCAAAGCTGGAAGTGATGCCTAGCCACTTTTTCTCTTGTCATCTCAAATAAGTATATGAAGAGAGCTGGAAACCAGTACTTTAGAACAGGACTGCAAACTTAGCACATCACCCTGATTTGTGGTGACTTTTGGAAAGAAAATAAATAAGAAAGCTAGAACAGAGTGCTTCTTGAAGCAAAGATCAGATATCCCGAAAACAAGCAAAAAAACAGTCAGAATTTACAAAGACAATAAATGTATTAAATTCAAATATGATCTGATGTAAATTGATTCACCAAATTTTAAAGTTCTGAAAAAAAAAAAAAAAAAAAAGGCAAAAATACCAAACAGTTACTTTGCTTTTATTTTTTGTTTCTCTTGGTAACTTATGAAAATGATTCAATGCAAACACCTAAATAGTAATAAAAATACGCACTGTTAAAAACTCAAGTGAAGACAAAATTGAGCAACAAAACAATATTTTCCCCACATTTACATGATATTGCATTATAGTTCTGGACAGTTTGAAAAACTAAACTACCAGAACATGTTCTGAGCTACTTGAGCCTGAGAACATGACAGTCTGATTTCTTGAATAGTTCCTCCCTATCTGTACACAAATGCAGGCCATTTCTGCATACGTATCCAGGAGGATTTGCATATCAAAAGCTCAGTTAAAAAAAAAAAAAAAAAAAAAAAAAAAAGTCTAAATATGAAAACTATTCTTAATTTCAATTACAGGCTTCTCAAACTGTAACTTATTTGTTCTATTCAAAACTAAGTATAATCAGCATCATGAACATAATCGTCATCCTCCTTCTGTCATGGAGAGCTGAGAAGAATATACACTGTAAATACCAGAAAACATTAGAACAGAATCACCAGCATCTTAAACACTTTACCAAAACATATGAAATAATCCCTATATTTCTCTTTAAATAATAATACATTATTACGTAAACACAGGATGATATGATAACAAGAACTTCTCTTGGAGTTTTGGAAATGTTTTCCCTAACCCAGACATTTTCTCTGCTTGAAAAAGGGTTAGGAGTACAATTTATCTTCTCCATTCCCCAATTAGAACTTCAGAAAAATGTGGCAAACAGTAAGGACAAAGAGTGTAGCCATCCACTGCCATTAACAAGAGAAAAGAAGAACGTATTGTAACCAGACCCTTTCATTAAAAGTTTCCCCATCTCTCCATGTGTACAGAGGTTACTGCTCTTCCGCAGCACTTATTGACAATGAAATGGATGTTTGGAATATGGATTTGAAACACTCCTGTCTTCCTAAAAGACAACAGTTCTGTGGAAGGCTCTGCTCTTCTTCATCAGCTTCCTAAATGCATTTAAGGTCAGCTTAGTGTCAGCTATGATTCATCTTGTAAAGCTTTATCAGTTTACACTCAGAACAACAAAACCGTGTGCCTGATCACAGTGACACACTAAGCTTAGCGACACCTTTCAGTCAGGTCTTCTCAAGAGAGGTGAACAAATTAAAAGTTTTGCCCTATCTACTTCTTTTCTCAGTTTGAAGTTCTGGTCACTAGCTGCCAGAAATTGTTTCTGCACATAATTTGCACTGGTGTTCTAGGACATTTTTCAATACCATTGACCCATAATCATATAATAGGAAATTTGCCTATAAGCAAAATGCTTATACATAGCTACATATACATAGCTAAATGCAGAGATATTTTTCATCAGTTCAATACAAGATTTTTTTTATTATTTTTTGGTCTTGCTCTCTTTTGTGATAGAAAAAAAAAATCCGCAGTATTTCATGTACACAGAAGAGATAATAAAACAAAGCAACAATACAAAATGTACACCATTCATTGGAAGAGATTAAACAAAATAACAGGTACATCAGAAAAAAATGTATCTCCCAGATAACATTCCAAGATAACCATTCTGGCAAAAAGTGTTAGTCATGCAAATATACAAGTGACCACCTTAAGTAAGATACAATCAGATCTGAATATCAGGATAACATAATCATAAATGCTAAATGCTAAATAATTTTCCCTTTTTTCTTTTTTTATCTGTAAAATGGTTCAGATTCTCTACATATTTTAGGAAAGTTATAAAAATGAATCAATTTATAATAGTATAGAAGAATGACCACATTAAAGAAATTGTTCATTAAGGAGGAAAAGATGAAGAAAGTTTAACTTGCACCTGACCGAGGTGAGATAACCATAATTCCACAGAAACTGTAGCAAGATACATAAAAATATTTGTCCAGAAAAAGCACTAACAACCAACACAGACCTGATTTTAAACAAGTAATCCATCTCATGAAATATAGGTACAGCAAACTGTACCTATAAAAAAAAAAAAAAAAAAAAAAAAAAAAAGAAAGGCATAGTTATTTCAGGTTTTAGTCATCTATCACAACCACATCTGTATGATTTCATTTTAGGGACTTAATGCTGCTCTTGTTTGCAGTCATCATATATTCATGAAATCTGAACCTTCAGCTTTAGTGCAGGATGTTTAGTCTTTTCATTTAAATATTTTGTAAGAAAATTATGTTTAAGTGATGATAATTAAGCACCGAAAACACAGTGATTTTGAGACAGAAGCACAAACCAGAAGGAAATTGAAAAGTATTATAATTAGAATTCCAAACCATAGACACACACAAAAAGCTCTGCTTTTCCACTAGGCTAAATGGACTCCCAAAATCCTACAATTCTAAAAATGTATTGTTTTGGCCCACCAGAGGGAGCCCATAATATTTCATGAATGCAAAAGAAACCCACTGACAATTACATAGAAAAATAAATGAAAGTTGGAGGTACAGCACATATATACGTGTCAGTGTTCATGTATTTGCTATGCATTGCCTAGCTCAGATGAAATCCTAGCATTCATGTCAGATCAACATGAATATCAGGTCATTAACAAGTGCATTTCCATGAAATGACACCAGGGACAGATAAGAACCATTGAATCTTTACGTGAAGATCAGAGAGTGGTAGTAAGTTGAACTAGAAGAAAGATAAATTAATCTTTATCTTAAATCTTAGATTTAGATTTAAATTAGATTAGATTAAATCTAGATTAGATTTAAATTTAATGTCTATATAGAATATGGATAAAATTTTGGATATATTAGATGTTTACCTTTATTCAATGACAAAAGAAGAGCTGCCTCAGAGAAGAACGATGCTTTGATTTTGACCTTCGCAGAAATGGCATAGTGTCTTAGCTAAATCCCAAGTGTGTCTTCTGGAACAATTCTGTGTACACATACAAAGTGCAATCATCTATCTGTTGCTCACCTTTTCTTTCATAAGACAGACAGACCATTAATCTGTTGTAATGAAGTAGGACAAAGCAGAGCGGAGATTTGTATGTGTATGGGCAAAATCTAGCTAAGAGTGTCCATTTTCCAGATGAGATGAGCAAACAGGAAGACTTGGGACCACAGCAATGAAGTTCTGTTTGTGACACTGTATTAAATGTTGGCTGAGAAATCTTAATTCTCCTGCATTGCTCCTAGTAATGCCACCACCAAAACCTATCCTTTCTAGCAACATATTTTCTTCACTGTTTTCATATTTTCCTTACCATTCATCTGCATACGCAGAGGAAGCTGAGAGCAATGTATTTAGCATGAATGAAGTTTGAGGTTCCTCTGTTTTTAGGCATGTATTTTGCAGAATGACTTAAACATTTCCAAAATTCAGAAGTAGCTATTTCATTTTTTGCCATCCATTCATTAAAGACTGACTTAAAAGTGCTCAGGCTCATTCATGATTTGGTGAATAAGGATTCCAACAATTTTAATTACCCAACGCTTCTTTATTAGCGGAGTATCAATTCTTTGTAATGCTGAAATTGCTGTGTTTTCTACAGAAGTTAGATTAAATATTGTATTCTAATAACTTCTAATCCCTGCAAAATACAATCATCCACTAACGTATCAAGATCTTTACCATTATCTTCACACAACAAACTTCATCTCAGCTTCAGAGTCCAGCTTTCAGGGTAGAAAGACATGCCAGGTTTGAAACCTATTCTCACTTCACAGCAGAATTTTAACTATTGCTAATATTGCTGTTTTATTTTTTCTATTAAATGTATCAAATTTAAATACAATTATTTTTGATTTACTGTGGAACTGAAAAAAAAGAGAGACATAAAAATACGTAATAGAGCAGTTGTATTTGGTCTTTTTTAGTATTGCTTTGCCCTGTATCTTTGCATTTAATTTACATTCATACTTAAATGAACAGTAATGATAAAAGTGAAAAAAAAAAAAAAAAAATCCAAGCAAAATTTGAAAATGTTTACTGAAGAAAAATGTACACGTACCAAGTTGTAATTAAATTGCATTTAACAGTCATGCTCTTCCAGGCAAGACACAAGAGATACCACATCTCAAACCAAAGGTAACACTGCTTGAATATTGTCATAAGCACTTGATAAATAAATGCTTAACTAAATGCACCCTTTAATAATAATTCACTGAGAAATATTTATGTTTTCTTAAAGGTTTTATTTTTTTTTTCCTACAAATTCACAAACGGGAAACAAATCCCATAGACTATGTTGCACTAAGTTCCAAAACTTAGCAAGCCATGTATTTGCAACTAACACATAAAACTTTTTTATTTGTTTGTTTTTACCAGACATTACAAAAATGACATTAGAACATCAGAAGGTAACTGATCCTACTGCTTGCCACTGACTTTCTTGACCAGTTGGTCAGGCTAGCTCCAGTTTTACTTTCCTACTGGTAGACAAAAAGTTATCAAAAAATCATGTTATAGATGCTGAAGAAGATTTGAAGAACTAGTGAGATAAAAACAGATTCAAATTACTGTAAAATAATTAATTGTTATTGTCAAATAATCTCTCAGAATATGTGCTCTGCACCAACCATCACAAATTTAAACAACACTCCTTATTCAAAAATTTGTTCTCATTATCACAAATTTCTGGTTTGTTTGCTAATGATTTCAAGCCTCTCACAGCGCATCATCCCCAGCAACACTTTTAGGCAACACTGGATGTGCACCATTAGCTAGTCATCAAGTCTATTATTAAACAAATATGAAGCAGATGTAGCTCTCAGAGTGTGATTACTTGTAAAACCCTTCAAATCCAAACTCACTTACACAGTCTCCCAATAGTTTTACTCAATTGATTAACTCCAACCTATTTATCACTAAACCACTCATTTAATTTAACAATCCACTAAAGCCTCAGTTAAAATGCATCTTGTGTCCCCTTCTCGGGCCTTAAATAATTACCCATATCTACTTTGTCTTCTAATCTCTTTCTTAGTGAGGATCTCTGGCCCTTAATAATTTAAGAGGATGTCAAGATGAGTCTTAATAAAAGAGGAATGTTTTAAAAGGCATAAACAATGGCAAATGTTAAGGTAATGAAAAATGAACAGCTACTATTCTGCTATCTGCCATCAAAATTAAGGATGAAAAAAAGCCAGAAACTTGGTGATTTAGTGCAAGATTGAATAAAGCATTTGGTGCAACTACTAACTTTTCTCAACTTGAGGACAGGCTGCTGCGAGTGGCTTACATGCCGCAGTGCCGAGTATCACAAAATTTCATGTGCGGTGGCTGGCTCCCAGACTGGATCTAATCTAATTGACTCCCAACTAGTCATCCCAATTTGGGACCTTAAAATGAGATTCATAATAGCCAGCACATTGACCTCATTACAGGGATCTTAACTGGTCATGGTGGGAGTGCATGCCTGGAGAGTGCTTACACTGAGGCCTGACTGGAGTCATGCAGAGCAATAACTGTTTCTTGGTAATGATCAGACTTAGGCTGCTTGGTCTGTCAAGAAAAAGTGACTCCAGATACGTGCACAATTCACATTTCTAGGCATTTTTCTACGTATCTGGGTTACTGATAAGGAAGAAGGGGGGTTGGGGCCTAAATTCTATGCACCTGAACAAGCATTTCTAGCACTACATTCCACTGAAGTTCAGGCTTAAGTGTCCACAGTATAGTGTTGTGGTTTTTTTTTTTTTTGTTTGCTTCTTTGTTTTGATTCTCCTTTCAGTCAGGAGGGAGTTCAACAGAAAGATTAAAGAAAGATTAATTCATTTTTTGTTCAACAGAGAGATTAAAGAAAGATTAACTCATTTTTTAGCACATTTGGTCATAATGGAGTTTTGCTCACTGTGAATCCTGGAAAGTTTTGCCTAATCCAGAAAAGTAATTGTACAAAGAGTTTTGGTCCTCAGGTCCTCACTGACTCTTCTGTTTCTTAAACTGAATCACTTATTTATGTGAATGTCTAGAACCATCACCCCAAATAAATTGTCTCACTTGTTAGGAATGCATCATGACCAATTCTTGCACCCTGTGCAAGGGCCAGAGTCAGTAAACATAAACATTGCAATCCAGGCAATGTCCTTTAAAATATCATGTGCAAGTAATTCTGTTTATCTTTACATCAGCTATCAGAGAAAGCCTAGTCCATGGCATGTTTTTCTAAAGGTCCCGGGTAAGAAGCAGGACATATATTTCCTACTCTTCATTTTAAAGAGCCTTAAGCATCTTGGTCTTAAAGGACCAAGATGGCCTAAAAGAACCATTTCAGTAAGTACAATAATTACTGCAAGCTATTTCTGGCAGTGTCATCTGAGTGGATTGGTAATCATGGCAAGCTCATATTTTTATTTGAAGCAGTGTATTTGTTTGTAGGAGGCTGTTATTTGTTCTCAAAGCAGGAAAACTTGCACAATAATTCATTCTTGTAGTTGGCTTTGTGCACTTCAAGGGAAAAAAATGTAATTGCTGTATTGCAAGAAGGTGCCAAAATGCAGCCCTGTGGACATCTCACTGTTGTCATAAAGCTTCACATTTTTGCTTTTGCTCAGGTACCATGTATTAGACAGAGTAACAGTGCCTTGTGCTTTTAAGAAATCTAAATGTTTGTTGTGCTGCACAGAGATGTGTTTGTTGTAGGCACCATGGAAGATGACATTGAGAAGATGGTGAAACAGTCACTTTGTGAAAACTCCAGACAGCCCCAAAACAGGTAGGCCCACCTCTTTGGATCACCTCAGCTGGAACCAGAAAGAGGCAGAAGCAGAAGGCTGCAAAGGCATCTGTAAAGGAAGCCTGTTATATGATCTATCCCTGACCTGTGAATCCTGCTCTAGTCTTGGAAACCTTCCCTTGTTTGTAGAGCCAGGAACAGGCAGACTCAATGAAAGTACACCTTGATCTTGTGCAAAAATAGACAAATGTTATCCAGTTCAAACAGGATGTCTGGACTTTCAAAAAAGTCCTGAGAAAGTCTGTCATTAAAATCTATTATAAAAAAAAAAAAAAAAAGCCTTTGAAGGCCATGAGGGAGGGTTCCCCAATGAATTTATAACTGGTTAAATGACAGTAAGAAATGAGTAACAAAAGACATTCAACATTCAGAATAGAGGAAGATTACCAGAAAAGTCCAACAAAGAAATTTTTGCTAGGAAAAGTGTTCATCGCATTGATAAATGATCAGGAAATAGAAAATTTGAAAAAAAGAATTGATAATACGAAATTATGGAAAAGAATCTAAAATCGCTAAGGGTTGTTTAAGAGTTTTGTAAAAGTAACAGGGAAAACAGATTAAACTACACAGTGGTAAATTAAAAATAAGGAACAAAGAAAAATATATATATATGTCTGCTAAATTAAGTATTATTGGAAGAAAAACGGATTTCAGAACCAACATGGAAAACACTGTAAAATGCAAACCAGAAATAAAAAAAATTAAAACAGTGTGCTGAGAACTGTTAGGAAAAGAATAACAGTTGAAGCAAATACGTCATTGTGTATAAAACCTTGGTTCACATAATAGTTTCAGCACTGTCTACAGCTGTGGTATGCCTATTTCAAAAAGAGACAGAACTATAAAGGCAGGAAGGACAAGAAAGGTGGTCAGGAGTATGGAATGGTTTCTGTGGAAAGAGAAATTAAATAAGTTCTTCAGTCTAGTAACTAGATGGCTAAGAGTATGACAGCAATCTGTAAAATAATTAATGGTATGAAGAAAGTGGCTTGGTATGGCTATTTACAATTTCACAAACACGCCTAGAAGGAGACAAGTAAAATTAGAAGTCAATTGGTTTAAATAAAAGGCAATACTTAGTACATAATTAAATTGTAGTGCACAGTGAAACAATTAAATTAACAGAGGAGGGGCAAGGGGAAAAATAAAAAAGTGTGAACAAGAACCCTTTAGACACCCAGGTCAGTCAAGAAAAAGGGGCAGAAAGTTCTGCAGGCACTAGAATAGGGGTTTCTTCCTCTTAAGGCCATGGAAGAGCTCATGGCAGGTTGTTTCCTTGTAGTCCTTGGAAGACCCAGTGGCAGATCAGGGGGAAAGTGCAAGGAAGAAGGAGCAGCAGACAGAAGCTGTTATCCATCCCCCTGCACTGCTCAGTATTGTGGGGCAGGAGGATGATGATTTGGAAACGAAAGTATGAAGCTGAGACTGGGGAGATGATAGGGAAGCTGGTTTTGTCTTCATTTCTCACCACTCAACTCTTTTTCAATTGGTAATGACATTATTTTTCCTTGAGTTGAGCCTCTTTTGCCCATGACAGCAATGTGTAAGTGATCTCCATGTCTTTTCTATCTTAATTTCTTCCCTCACTTTGTCCTGCTGAGGAGGGGGATAGAGAAAGCATCTATGTGGACACCTGTCAGCTTTCCAAGGTCAGCCCACCAGAAGCTTCCATCACACTCCACGAAAACACACAGACTAGATGCAATTTTCAGATCAAACAAAACAAAACAAAACAAACACACACACACACACACACACACAAAAAAAAATCCATAAATTACAGATTTGCAGAAACTGAAAGGTTATAAGAATTAAAAGATCAATCTGTATTTCCCTGTTTCCTTTCCTTATCTCTAAGTAACCACTACGTGCCACACAAGAGAGGAATGGGAAAATAGGCTAGTTGAACATCTGATGTGACTCAGTGAGAAAATTAGGTCAATTATCTCTATTAGGTCAATTATCTCCCACAATATATAAATTGTAAAATTTGCCATGCTATTTTATGCAGTGTGTACTTACAAATGTCTCTGCCAGAATTACTGGAGTTTGGGGAAGATTCTAAAAGATATGCAGATAATATCAAGGATAAGTACAAGCAATACGTTTGGAACTGACTGTGATGGAGATCAGGTGATAAAAGATGATAGTCATGCATTAAACTGATGGAAAGACTGTGTCATGTCTTCACGTTGATCTTCCTAAAGGAAGACACACCCTGACTCAGGGTCATGTCTTTAACTGAAAGCACTTGCCCTCACTTATTTATTTTTCTGTAAAGCATGGACGAAAAAGGCACCACACAAGGAAGAAAACACTGCACTACCATATCCAGCTTGTCCACAGAGATAACATGGATCTGAAGTACAGACAGTGGGGGTAGCTGAGGAGTTACCAAGAAACCTCGTTAGGTGAAAAACAATGAAATTCTCTTTCCTCTTTTTGTAAAAAGTATAACAGCTAAGGCACCCAACATTCATACATAACTCTTCAATAACTCATCCACAAGTACTTCAAAGAAAGGAGAAAATAAATCAGTAAGGAAACAGATTTCAATGTCAAGCATTAAAGGGATAATTATAAACAATAGTGAGGACTTTTTTAATTAAGAAAAATACCATGACAGTATGCTTTTAAATTATATATGATGGAAAACAAGGTGAGTCACATAATCATATGCCTTTTGACACATAACAATCTTCATCAGCTATCTTCATCCTGCCCCCATGTCAAGACTGCATAAAGGGGGCAGGCTCCCTGAAGTATGTGAACATGCATCTAATCTAGTGCTCTGAAAATCCTTATGCACTCACCCACAAGAACTGAATTTTTGAAACCACACAACTTACTGCAGAATGAGTGCTGGTTACGATATTATAAAATATTCACCAAATGTCTCTTAATATATTTAAGCAACTAGCACAGGATATTGAAGACCTCACAGATAGAATATTTATTATAAAACTTAAAATCCCTTCAGAATTTGCAGAATATAGCCTGAGAGAGCTGATGCTCATTGTGTTGCTGTAGTGACTAGTTATATACCATGTAAAGACAGTCAAAATACCATCACTGAGACTGAAACCAGAATATTAACCATAGTTTTAGGGATTTTGTTTGTCCGTTTTTATTATTTGAATATAGTATAAATTCCAATAAATACTCAAGAGACATTTGCTTTCAGCAATAGCCATGAATTATGGCCCCAAACCTAGGTTTGTAATATATGAGTATATGTTTATAATCTGGCTTGGATTTTCCATTATTATAAGAGTCTTTTGCTAAATACATAGTGTATGTACCCCAGATGTTCAGATCTAAAAATGGAATTTGCCTTCACAATTTTAAATTAAATTAAAATTTTAATTGAAATTGAAATTCAAAATGCTGATTGTACAGCACAAGCTGGGAACATAAAAGGTGGGTAATATAACAGGTGCCTTACATTTCTGTCTCTCTTTTCAGTTTGACACAGAATGAAAAAATATAAGACTCCAAAGAAAATACATGTAATAAATGACTACACTTCTTTGCAACATGCACAGGAAATCAGTGGAATGTAACAGGAGTGTAAATAGATCTTGAGTGCTTTATATTTTTTTACACACATTGTTTATTATGTAAAATTAGCAAGAAAATGCACTTTATTTTTCAGAATACAGTCCAACTGGAACTCTACAGAGGGGAAGCTATTTTCACTTTTTTCCCTATTCTGATATCTGAGTTTTAGATGACTAACATTTTTATAGGTAAATACCTCAAGAAAAGGCAATCAGCAATATTTTACCACCACCGTTTCATCTGATAAGAAATAGAAAAAGCTCTGACATGCCCTTTAATGGACCTGGTTTATAATTTCGCCCACTTTGGATAAGGCTTCAGATCGCAGCCACAGAGAGCCGATGAGCAGAGTGAGTGTGATGGTCATAACCTTATACTGCTGCCTGCTTAGAAATTCTAATTATTACATACTTCAACAGAGAGACAGCTATTAAATTAGTAAATTAAATAATAGGTATTTTGATTCTTTTCCTTGTTCTGCTGTAGCTCCTATGCTAAAATATAAAATATTTTCTTTTGTACCAGTGGTAGCAACAAATAAGCAAAATGTTAAGTAAAGCTATTTATCTAGATATAAAACATGGCATTGGGAGAAAGCAAAAGGGAGAAACAAAGGGCAAAATACAATCTTGCAAAGTCTTTTAAACAGAATATTATTAATCTTAATTAATTTAGAACCGTATCAGTGTCAGTGTCTGAGAAACCATCTGAAAACTTAAAAAAGAGACTGTCAATATAGAATGAAACATTAAGCAAATGGATGTCATGAGGTGAAAGTCAAGGGGATGTGGTAAGTAATGCTGTAAAAAGAAATTACACCTACAGCTTCTGACTGGGCTGTGGCTTAACCAAATAGCCAGAGTTTGGTCAGAAACAAAGGATTTTATAATATAGAATATGTCTTGTTGCCAATAAAGGTGTTATTTTAAGAGATGGATCCAAAAGCTTACAAGGAATTTGCAACAGGTTCATGAGATCAGTGGTACAAATAGCAGTGAGCAGTTTCTCCACAAATGAAAAAAGATCTTTGTCAGAGGAAAAATATGACCAGCCTCCATGAACTTTAACTTCTGAAACTTGAAAAAATAAATTTTACAAAAGGTTTTCCTAGAAAGAGTTATATTTATGCCATTGTCTTTTTTAAAGTCTAAAATACTTTTTGACATCTCTTATCTCCTCCCTATCTGGAAACCTGTTTTGCAGACACCATCCTAACCTTCCTTCCTTCATCTTTCTCCCACCTGCTCCAATTACTTTTTACCCAGGATGGTAGAATTCCAAACACAGCAATCAAATTGGCAGATGAGTCAAATTTGCTTATTGTATTGCATTCACATATGTAAGAGAAATTATGCCATTTCAGTTCTCATTATTTATGAATGTCAAGAGGAGCAATTTAAAATTCTGCTCTTTTTTTTTTTTTTTTTTTTTTTTTTTTTTTTTTTATTTCCTATGACTGTCAGTGAGGGCTTTTTTGTTGTTTTGAAGTTTTTGTTTTGTTGTTGTTGTTGTTTTCTCCTAAAGCTTACAAAACAATCTGAACACTAAAGAATGATAATTTCTCACCTTGTAGTTATTTAGAGAAATCATTCTGGCTCAATATTTTAGCAATTATCTATCTTTTGGATACAAACAAAATAAAGAACATGCAATATTCTGACCACATGCAATCACCAGAATTACCAGACTTAATTCCAGTTTAGAACTGCACTCCCTAGTGTTGGGAACAAATTATTTACACCCCATTTGTGTATATTATTATTATTATTATTGTTATTGTTATTACTATGTCGACATGATATTTTTTTTAAATGTCTAATTGACTTAGGATCCTAAATCTTTCAAAATCTTTGTGCTTAGTCCTACAATGAGATTTAAGCACTGCAACAGAGATTTTCCTCAGTATGTATCTACTGACATAAAAACCACATAAGTAATACATACACATATTTACTAAGTTACAGAAAATACTATGGTTATTGAAGGAGTGGTAATTAACTTTCTTAACTGAGTATCTGAGATATTAATTAAGTCATGGAAAATACTATGGTTATTGAAGGAGTGGTATAAAGAATATGAAATCTAAGTTATTATGACATTGATTTCAACATGATATGTTGAAAACTCTTCAACATGATGACTGCATGCTGAAATTTGTTTTATTTCAAGGATTGTCCAAATCTAAAAGCTTCAGAGATAGGAAAATAGCCCATTTTAACCACACATGGCAATAATGAATTGATACTGTGTGTCCTAATTTCTTTAGTTAGATATGATTTTATACCCTGGAGAACTCAGTTTTAATACCTCAAAAAATGTTTAGCTGCAGTGATGATCAGAATCTAAGCATTTATATACTTTCATAATGTCCAAAACCTTTTAAGGTGTCTGCATAATTGTTGGCCGCAAGGATGTTGTGTGGACAATGGCAGTCACAAACATGCATTGTAGATTTGTTTGTTTGTTTGTTTTGCTGTCTTAAATAATCTCTTGTTCTTGAACTATATAATAGGGAACTGAACGTCCTCTTCTATTTTTTTTCTATAACATCTATTATTTTTCAATTTTTTATCCTGCTTCTTCTTCTTCATTTCCTTCCTAAGATTAAAAACCCCATCCTCTTTCAGTCTCTCTAAAGTGTTTTTCAACTCCCTTAACAGACTTTTCTTCATAATCCTTTCCTTCACCTTTCACTGCACGCTTTTACCTTTTGCAGTATCCTTTCTGAGATGGGGAGACCTACACTACTAGAAAATTGGAATTTTTTAATTGAGGACCCAACTGCTGATTTTTATAGTGGGAATATACTGTCTGTATTATCCTCTTTGTGGGATTTAAAACTTACTAAAGACAAGAAGTGAGCAGGAATTTAAGTTTTTCCTTGGACTGTCCATTCCTAATTGCTTGGTTTACTTAGCACTAGCAGGTATCTCTGAAGTTTCTCACAGAAACTTAGAAACACCTATGTAATTCATATGACTTGGAATTGAATTGTGCTATATTGTGCTGTTACTAAAATTCCCTTTTGATTGTATATGTGTTGACTGCATACAGCAGTAAGGTCTCTGTATGGAATCCTGAAGTTCTGTGCTCTCAACACGTACTGTCAGGTTAATCTTCCTCTTCGCTTTCTTTGTTTTGGCTGGTATTGATCTATGACATTGCACTGCATTTCTACATCATAAGTATTTAATTTCTGTAACAGTCTTTTTTGTCCAACATCTCTAAAATGTTTTGGAAATCTACCTAAATTATACCTCATAATTTTATGGGAATGTAAGAGATGAGGATGAGGGTAGGCGGTATGTCACGGAGTGGAACCTCACTACAAGCAGCACAGATCTTAAGAACTTGGCTGGCTCAAGTTTCCAACAGAAGGAACATCTGACAAAGTGGTTACAAATCTCATCTTTCCATGGATCTTAGTCCATGCCAGTGGACGTTCATAGCACTGAATCCTCTGTTATCCACTGAAGAAAAACACCTAACTGCCTGACTCCAAGTTTCAGGAAAGCTTATATCTCTAACAAAATTTGAAGAAGGAAGCACTTCTCTATTCAATTGCTTGTTTCTGAGTAGTTCAGGAAACATGTTAGGTGATGAGGACTGGCAAAACTCCCTCTCCTGGCCTTTGGGAGAGAGCATGATGTGAATGGGCAAAAGGAGGACCTCCATAAGAACACCCAGACAGATAATTCTGGGGACTGTCACGCTCCTTGTGGCACACTCAGACCTTGCATGTCTCCAGTCCTGAGCAGCAGCTAAACCTCAAGTCAAATTAGAAGGTACTGTGTTCTTGGAGCTCCAGCCTCCAGCCTCACGGGGGCAGCTTAATAACAAACAGGGAAATTACTTGCGGAGCAAGGAATCAAACTGAGGCCACCAGTGAATCTTTCTGTTAGGATTCCCTCAGTGCTGTAAATGCTTTTCTAACTTCGCTTTTAGCACTGTAAAAATGTGATTGTTTGTCTTCAGAGCAGTTTGAGGAAATTCCAATGGTTTTGTGGCTGGTGTTGTTATTTTAACAGATTTTATTTTATTTTTTCTTGATTATTTACAAGCAATTCTGCAACTACCGAAGGGTATGACCAGAAGATGTTCAGAGCACACTCCATTGAGGCTGTCTTTTTAAATACTGTTTGTGAAATGTCTATAGGAAGAAAAGGGGAAAAGACTTTCTCCAAGCAAATCCAGCTCCATTCCATGGCTTCTTCAGTACTTACTTTTCATTTGCTGTGTAGTCAATTCTGCAGTTAATAAAAATATTGCTCAGGATTGCAGAGCAGATGAGGCTGACACTGGAGAACAGTGCAGGAAGGAAGCACACAGGTATCCCAGAGATGTTTTGCTTTGTGAATAATGATGATGATGATAATTAATAATTATTCTGTGCCATTGGAGAATTCCACTAATTGGTAATCTCCTGCTTTAAAAGTCCTAATATTTTATTTCTGCTTATTGTTAACTACCAAGTAGAATGTTAATGGAAATGTGGACTACTGATATTTTTATAATTATAACTGTAATCACATGAAGCCTTATACAGCTAACCTTTAATTACAATAGTAGATGATATAGAAAACCATTGCAGCCAAAAAATGTTATGGTGGGAAATTATTTTTCAGTATAAAAACTGAGCTTCTAACATTTGAAATAGAAATCACAAATTCCATATTGAACGAGAATGAAAATGCTTGGGATTATGAGATGGCTCATGGTGGATTAATGAAAGGGGTAGGTTTAGTAGTGCATGAGTGAAAAAGAAAGGTGATACATTTTACAGAAGCACACAATCTACTAATTAAGTAACCATCAAATCTTACCATATGATTTAAATAACAACAGTGAAATCAAATGTGTGCTTTTGAAAACTTCACACAAGTCATTTGCTAAGTCAAAGTCCTCCACAATTACATTTATGATCAGAGCTTGAAAAGGATATGTATAAATATCTTTTTGATCACTTTTCAGTATGCGACAATCCTGTCCTCTCCATACCTTTTATCTTGTATGCTAACAATTACCATTTTTGTCCTTAAAGGAGATTACTTAGAAATTAAAGAAAGAATTAAGAAAGAATTTAGTTTTTCTTGGAAAATTGTCATGTATGTAGCATTTCTCTGTTATATATATGCAAAGGAGTGCAAGTTAGGAAAGGATTGAAGAATTACAAAAACAAAAGTACCAATGACCTCATAATTGAGGTTTAGGGCATAAGATAAAACTGACTGGATGGACAGAAATTTTGGAAATGTGGCATCTTCACAAAGTAGCAATTTGTGTAAGTCTCTAAAAACATGTTTTAGCTTTTAATCTTCCTGCTTCCCTCACTCACAGTGTCTCATTTTGAGGCAGCTCTTTATTTTTACCCTGGAGATCACGCTGAAATAAACTGCCAAACATCCCCTGCACCTCCATGCCATCTAATTATAGCCTGTAACACTCGAGAATGCTGACAGTGCTGAGCTATTGACTCTTGACACTCTCTAAAGCACTTAATTATCTTTTCACACAAGCCCCTTTCAGACCTGTCAACTTCTTTGTATTGTTTATGAAAAAAGTTGCATATTAAGATTTCAGGACTACGCACCTGAAGTCAAACTTGCACATACACAGAGACCATTAAAAGGAGAATTTTATAGAATTTACAGGAGGAGAGCTGAAACAATTTCACTTCATAAGACTCCTAAAATAAGTAAAGGGAGCAAAATCTGACCTTTTATGCATATTCCTGGGATAAATAAAGAAAATAGGATAAATAGAGAAAATCTGAGGATTTTGATTATTTCTAACAAAGAATATGTGTGAAAAGACATTTTGTATTAGTTCTCCTTACTCTGTGACTCCTTTTTTGTACTTAGGATTGAGACCTGGAATTTTGTTTCTTGCCAAGGAAAACTACATTGAAGCATCCCAGGAAAAATAAATAAATAAATAAATAAATAAATAAATAGAAATAAATAGAAAAAAAAAAATTAATAAACTACTTATTTTCAAGATTACCTGTGTTTCTTAGAACTCTATTAAAGCAATCGAAAATTCTTATTTAAAAATAAATAAATAAATAAATATAAACATTCCTTAGGTGAATGAAAGATTTGTGGATAATACATAACAAAAGATCTAAGTCATTTTAAGCATTTTTTAAGTTTGTCTAACTACATTTCTGCAGATTACTCCCTATGTGTCATTGGCAAACATAATATCAATGTAATAACTAAACTCATATAAAACACTAACTGCGCCCATAAATAATAATAACTGCTGAGTAGATGCATAGAAGATTTTGCAAAATTTTTATATTTTGTAAAATTTCAAGATTTAAATTCATTCATGTGATTCAGTATGATTCAATGAAAGTGAAATTGACTTAGTGTGTTGCCTTGTGTAGCATATTATCTTGAAGACAGTTATATGTCATATCTAGTAAGTCATGTACTCACCAAATTAGTGAGTTAATTAATCTACTGTGACAAGACTGTATATGAACATCAAACATAACTCTAGAACACTTCTTAAGTACAAGTCATTCTCACAGGAGTTTTGAATCATCAGCATACTTGCAAAGTTCATGAGCCTTTTCCAAACGACAAAGCCTTCCTTAACAATCACATTATTAGATACAGGAGTTCTGTGGGAATGTAAGCACCAAAAATGAATACAAAAATTTAATTTGGAATTTAAAAAGTAGAGAAACAAGTTTCAAGTGTTGCATGAGACATACTTGTATTCTCTTAGGTAGAAATGAGCAACCGGTCTGTTAGAAGTTGAAAAGCTATGGTCTGTAACGCACAACTTCCTTTATCACAAGATTTACTAATCACACTAATTATGTTTGTGTGAAATATTGTCCTGTGACTGGATGTAGAGCAGTGAAAAGATGGCATTGAGAAGATAAGTGGTAATAGCAGCTGCATATTTTACATGTAGGAGGTGTCTGGACAGCAAGATTATCCTGTGGTAGTGAAGTGACTGTGTGTGCAGACAATCTCTGAAGTCTTTTGCCAGGTTACTCCAAACAGTGGGTCCTAAACAGGAAGTGAAACATGCCATCTGCTAAAAAGATTTTGTTTGCTTTTTTATACTGCCTCAAATTCTGTATGTGTCAAGATATTAATGAAGTGTGTTTCAAAAGCAAGCTACATGGAATTAAGTGAAGTTCTTACTTTTAAATACCAATCCCTAAAAAGGGGGAAAACAATTAACTTGAAATATAAATGTAAGTATTTCTTAGACAAATACTTCTCCATGTACTTCATGCTCTTCAATTTATTAGCACTAAAGATGAGTCAACAAGACAGATAAGGATATAGGAAACAAATTTATTAAGATCACCTGATTATGAAGAATATGAAGTCCATCAGTAATTATAGTTTCTGCTTTTAAAGCTATTTTAATTATGTTTTTATTTTATAACTTAATGGAGCCACACATGCTCCTGAAAATGTGTTCCATCTCTTCTTACAGATGCCGCATTCTTGATCCTGAGCTCTCTAAGCTCACTATTCTTCCAGCCTTCTTTTCCCTCACATTTTCTGCAACCGCTTCTTAAACTGCTTTGGTGACTTGGAAGGCTGCTCCTCTCACCGCTCTAATGATTGCTCTTTTGCACTGTTTCAGAGCTTTACTCTACTGCTCCACTGATTTTTCCCCTTTAGTATTACTACTGTGGCTTTACCTTTTGCTCTATCATCAGTGATTGCCTGAAACGTGTGCAGCAGCACACCACTGAACTATGAGATTTGCTTTACTTGGTTTGTCAGGCAGTGAGTGATATTTTGTCAATCAGGAGACAAGAATTTCTGGACTTTCCAGGTTATAACAAGCAGAAACCTGTACAGGGAATGGATATTTTATGCAATAGTCTTGCACTTTGCTTTCTTCAAACCATTATCTAATCCAGATGAAATTTGCTTACTTACTCAAGAAAATCTGGAAACTAAGATGGTGAGAAGGGGTGGGGAAGACACCAGCCAGTGTACCAAGAGGAGAGCTCTTCTTTCTAAAATTTTACTGTAATGTAATTATAAGATTCCTTAAGGTACTTATAATTGAATTATAAAGCGTCTCTTGTTTGTATTCAAGTATGCAAAAAAAAGTGTTCAACTTTGTTTTATTGTTCTCCAACCATTCACTAGAGTTGATATATCATAACTCAATTATCATCAAGAAACACAGAATTACGTATTGCAAACATTTATTTTGGAGGATTATACATTATCCATAAATATTTGCTGTGGGTCAAACTTAAAACCTTATATTTAATTATTTTTTGTCAGTAATTGCCCTGTAAATTTATCCTGAATATGAGCCATAGGGAAAAAAGAAATTGGTTACCTCTTTTCCTGTATTTTGAAAAGACATTTAAGATGTCTTTCCTCCATAATTTAATTATCCCCTTTTTACTTTTCCATACTCTGTAAGTCCCTCTAATCCTATTCGTAGAGTAAGCTGAAAGAGCAGTTACTGACAATGTTCTTCCTCTTTGAGAAAGAAGCAGATTGCATTTGAGGATATTCTGTTTCATAGTAGAAATTAGACCTCTTAGTCTTTCCATAAAAGAAACAAAAATTCCTTTCAACAACATTTCACATCAACTTTGTTGATTTGGTTTTGGTGGACATTTCAAAACAAAAACTGTGAACAAAAACTTCTTCAAGCCTGAAAGACTCATTAATGTATTATAACTATTTTAGTAAGATTCTTACTATGCATTTAATAAAACGAAGGCAGAGGACACAAATTCTCATCAGTATTTCTAATGTTAATTCATGAAGAGAAATACATTCTTAGGAACATAAATCCTATCCTGTGCAGTATAACAGAAATGAGATAGAGGAACAAAATAAGGAATGAAAATTGTCTGTACATCTGTGTAAGCATTGCATAAATTTAAAGGCAGGATTATATTAGAACAACAGCAGATCATCAACTTTACACCACATTTTGCATAAAATTTGAAACACTATTCCTTACTGATAAGAATAAAATAATCTCAACATTACCAAGGAAAGAAATGTAAACAAAAAGGACAACCTTGCCCTGATATCCAACTGGGATTTAACCAAAGCCATCACAAGGAAGCACTTGTCTTCCCTGTGCTTGTCTACAAGCAGCACTCCATCTTACAGCACATTTACTCTCACTTTTCTGCTTTCTCAGCCCTTTTCTCCACAGCTGCAACCCATCTGGTGCAGAATGAGAAATGCCACACTCTTGTATCAGTCTTAAAGCCTCTGTTTAATGTGTTTGTCAGGAGGTATCCAGCTCTTTTGTAGGTTAGACCACATTCAAACACTTTTTTTTACTGTCTGCTGTTCTTCTGGTAGCCTGTTGAGCTGTTCATGCTTAAAAATAAAACTAAAATAAAAATTCACAAACTTGTTAAGAATTAAAAGAAATAGAGTAAAAGGATGAACTCAGAAAGATCTGTCTCACAATAGAAGACTAGAGAAACTCAATTAATTTAACTTAATTACTAATAGAAGTGACTTTATTAAGTAGTTATCAGTGGAATATTACTTGGAAATATAACTTCCAAAGGCATAACAGGAAGTGGAAACTGCAAGGTAAAACTACTATAGATAGAGTGTTTTTAAAGAGCAGGTAACTGAAATGCATAATATTTTACATTCTTTGTCAGCTGACATCTTTATATTAAACCTTGATGATGCT
Source organism: Anas platyrhynchos (assembly GCF_047663525.1). Classification (NCBI taxonomy): domain Eukaryota; kingdom Metazoa; phylum Chordata; class Aves; order Anseriformes; family Anatidae; genus Anas; species Anas platyrhynchos. Next base: position 42,016,718 of record NC_092621.1, on the reverse strand, counting down.
TCTGAAAGCCATGCTTCTGAAAGCCATGCTGTGGTCCAACAGGAAATTACAAACTTGAAGCAGACACCATTTGAGAAATTCTGCAGTTTATCATTGTAGCATCTTCTTGCCTTGGAATCTGTTACTTTACTTGCCATCTACTTCCTCTAACTATATTATGTTGCTATGTTTGGGACAGCTGAACAGTATCTTATATGAAAAGATAATATTAGCAATGTATTAGGCACATTACATATCGTTTGATATAACCATGAAGAAAAGGAAAGGAGGTAGCAAATCTTGATCAAGTACCTCATGGAGCAGAAACAGGATGGCCTAAGGTGTGAGTGGTGTTGTAGAGCTGTATTTCACTAAGAACTTTGACACTGTTCCACAGAGAGAAGCTTCTCATAAAGAAGCTGTTAAAAAAAGTACCCCAGGATTCAGTACGGGGCCCAGTCCTGTTTAACATCTTCAATATGGATGATGAGGTACAGTGCTCTTTCAGGAAAAACATAGGCTACAGGAAACTTGGGGGTATGACTGACTCACCAGAGGGCCGTGCAGCCTTGCAGAGGGACCTTGACAAACTGGAGAGGTGGACTGACAAAAAGCTCAGGAAGTTCAACAAGGAGAAACACAGAGAGTGCACCTGGGGAGGAGCACTCATACACTGCCAGGCAGCAGTGTATGATGGGGCTGCCCAGTTGGAAAGCAGCCCTGCAGAAAAGGACCAAGAATGCCTGGTGAAAACTAGGTTAATGAAGTAGCAGTGTACCTATTCCACTAAGAAGGACAGCGGTATTCTTGGTGCATTAGGCACCATGTGTAACCAACATGTCAAGAGAGGTGATCCTTCCTCTCTACTCAGCATTGGACTACTGTGTCCATTTCTGGGCCCACAGTACAGGCAAGACCAGGATCTACTGAAAGCAGTGCAAGGGAGAGTGGCAAAGATGATGAAGGGACTCGAGAGAAGGGGCTGGGAGAACTGGCACTGTGCAGCCTGAAGAAGAGGAAGCTCAAGAAGGGGGGCAAGGGGGGGGGGGGGGATGGGGGAGGGCTCTTCTCAATGTATATGAATACCTGAGGGGAAGGTATGGAGCTCTTTTCAGTGGTGCTCCGTGTCAGGATGAGGCAATGGGCACAAACGGGGTCACAAGAAGTTCTGTCTATAGATCAGGTAAAATTTCTGTGCTGTGTGGGTGAGGGAGTACCAGCACAGATTCCCCAGAGAGGTTATGGAATATTTCTCCTTAGAGATCTTCAAAAGCCACCTGGATGTGGTGCAGGGCAACCTACTTTAGGTGTCCCTGCTTAGGCAGGGAGGGTTGGGCAAGTTGATTTCCAGAGGCTCCTTCCAACCTTAACCATTCCATGATTCTGTGAATAGTCCCCATGCAGTGAACATAACAACTCCCTAATCATGATTTGTATTTGGATTATGGCTGTGCAGCAGTGTTTAGGAGTAATGACAGATGATATAGATAGATATTCTGGCAATTTGTATTTTGATCACCTTATACTCTGCATGGTTAACATTCAGAGTCATCTGGCCTGTACCAGTTTCTGCAATGCATCTAACCCACAAATGAAGAAAAATGTCATGAGAAACATTAGGTTTCTGAATGCACAGGGATTTTTTTGACATTTGACAGTGAGGACCTATTTTCAAAGTACTTTAAGTCTCTGTAATTTAAAGTATATCTTCTCTCTTAGGAAAAAAAAAAAAAAGAAAAGGTGGGGAAGGGAAGGGAAGGGAAGGGAAGGGAAGGGAAGGGAAGGGAAGGGAAGGGAAGGGAAGGGAAGGGAAGGGAAGGGAAGGGAAGGGAAGGGAAGGGAAGGGAAGGGAAGGGAAGGGAAGGGAAGGGAAGGGAAGGGAAGGGAAGGGAAGGGAAGGGAAGGGAAGGGAAGGGAAGGGAAGGGAAGGGAAGGGAAGGGAAGGGAAGGGAAGGGAAGGGAAGGGAAGGGAAGGGAAGGGAAGGGAAGGGAAGGGAAGGGAAGGGAAGGGAAGGGAAGGGAAGGGAAGGGAAGGGAACAGCTTTAATATCCTTTCATGAACAATAACTCTATATGATTCTTTGATGTATTTTATTGCATTTCTCTTCCTTGTACAACATTCTTTCTTTGATTCCATAAAGCATTCTAAACAGTCCAAGAAAAACAAATAAAGATGAATACTAAAAGAGAGAAGATGAAGACCAGACTCTGAGCATGGCCTTGTTTTGTGGTTTAATGTACTTATGTAGAGGATAATTGTCTACTTCATCTGGGGTCTGTTCCTTTTATGTTATATTTAAATTAATTACATATGGAAATATTTTTACTCTGAGACACAATTGTGATTTTCCTAGAACAAAGCTTAATAGAAATCTCTAGTTTTATTAGTGCAGACATGGGGACAAATCATTGCAGCCTTTTCTCATTTTTTTTACTCTCAGTATTGGACACATAAAAGAAAGATAATTTACTGTTTGTTAGACCAAAAAATGTGTTTAGGGCTACTTGAAAGCCAAGTTTCAAAAATATAAAATTCGCTCCTTCAGCTAAATATTAAAACATGCAAAAGAGGAACACAAGCATTCATATTTCCGTTTGCTTACACAAATGAATGATAGTATTATTTTGTACCTTACACTGCAATTTTTTGCTTTTCATTTCTTAAGAATGTATTTTATCTAAACTTTGAATCAGTACTTACATCATTAATTGATATAGTTATGCCAAGATAGACATATTTTTTTGAAAATTAATAATAAAAATATAAATAATTACATTAAACCATAGACAAGGAAAGCTAGAATTCATGAGGGAGATTCTAGTCCCAATTCCAAATGGAAAAGTTTTCATAAACCCAGCTCTCTTTACCTGGGCAAGATTTCTGATTTAATAAAAGTCTCCATAAATACTTATCATTTTCATTATTCTCAGTTTCTGAATGTATGACAACATTACGAGATAGAGACATAGTATTCTAAAAACTGAGAGAATCATAGATTTTTCTAATAAACATAGAATGCAGGTTAATACTTAGATTAGGTGGTAATATTTTAATAGTAGTTTTGTGTCTGTTGTCTTTAAAAATGTTTTACAGGGCAGGATCTTAAAATGTAACAGGTTAGTCTGAGTGGGAAAAAAATAACGCAAACCAAGTATCTGTCCTCGACTTGATTACTGTTTATGGAATTGACATAATTCAAGGTGAAATACCTGAAGAGTGTGTGTTAACTACTTTTAATACCAGTAAGCTTAATTCACTGAAATGGTATGTTTCAAGCAGTATATATAAAGTTAGTGAATATTAGACTTTGTAGAACTCTTTTATTTCTCTTTAAACACAACATTCTGGAAATACCCCAGGACAGACTATTCTTGGAAAGAATTTTTATGTGCAAAAGGCTGTTTGTACTTAAACTTACATTTAGCCTTCAGAAGAGAATACAAGCATAATGAAGTAGCGTGACCTGCTTTGTGCAAGCAAGCTAAATACTTAAGCATGTGAGTGCACCTTATGCTTTATAAAAGTGCACTTTAGGGCTTTGTAAGAGTTTAATTCTCCTTATTTTTACCTAATCAATCATATTTTTAAAAGGAAAATGAACTCACTATGCTTTCTATAAAAAAAAAATGTTTTCAGTTTTTTAATTAACACTGCATAGGTATGCACTTGATTGTAATACACAAAGAGAATGGTAGATTTTTAGTTTAAAATAAAACAAGCACGTTTTCCTAACCTCAAGGTATTTGCAGAGTGAAATTATTGGATTACATAAAATGCAATAGATAGTTGCAAGGGGGTTTAACACACAGCATGCAATAGCATGTAAGCAAGTGAAGATCATTGTTCACTGAACAACATCTTTTCTGTCAGTTACATGTTTATGTTACTTCCAGTGAAATTTTGATTGAAAATGTGTGCTAGGAAGTGTATTAATTGGAAAGGTTGCTCATTATTCTATGACTTCCTAGGATATTATGGCATTTACTGTTATGCTAATTCTTAAAAGTGATCAGGCAGTCATTTCTCTTCTGCCCCAAAGTTGATGTTTCAGTAAGTTCAGTGTAATGCATCAAAGCAAGTTCTTGAAAGGGTCCAGAACAGTTAAAATAAGATGTTCATAGAATCCCACCCTTAGCTTAGGAGATATAAAGCCTCTTTTCCAAAAAATACCTCAAATTTTGAATACTATGTTCTATTCTTAAAATGTTCTTAACATAATAAATGTAATAAATTCTAAGATAGGCTGTTAATACCACCATATGTAGTTGCTATTAATAGGTACAATTCACATCAAGTCTTTAATATCGTAGTGCATGAAAAGCAAATGCAAATCTCTCTACGTAAATCATTTCATAACAAATCACCACAAATCAGCCAATTTAAAATCACCAAAAGCAGTTTACATTAAATGTAAACTATTCATTGCCCTTAAATACCATATTAAGTTCAAATATTTCAGAAAAATACACCTATAGATAGTGAAGCAATATCGTATGGTCACTTTCTACACAAAAACCAAGATTTACATTCACAGACAGTTCTTTTATTTACAAAGTATATTGTGCAATTTGGTGAGCATACAGGCAATGCAAAATAAGAAGCTTTTTTTGTTGTTGTTGTTTGTTTGTTTGTTTTAAAACACTGTTCTTCTAATTGCATTATTCAAGTGTTATTTGATAGGATGCCACACAATAAAAATCAGTTTCACATTTTAGTCTAGTTGGATATTTTGCGCATGAAAATGCTGTGAAATAAAAGAGGTGACTTTTTTTATAGGAAATTTCCTGACATTAGAGAAAACAACTGCAGCCAATTGGTGTTAACATTAGAAGGCCTGAGTCTTATTCACAGTATTAATAATTGATTAGTCTTTCATAATTTCAAATTAAAACATGTACTTACAAAACCAATATAAGAAATCTATCAGACAACTTTGAGCTACATTGCCATAGCTTCACTGACCTGAAATAGTCTTTAGTCACTTGAAGAGCTGTTGATTTTCTGCTTCAGACTGTGAAAATGAAATTTTGTTTTACACCAAGATGGCAAATACTTCCTGTCTTTTTATTAAACACTGATAATCCATCGCTAATATTAATTTTGGCATGTTCTAATAAAGTGTGTAATTTCTATGTGAGCAACTGATTTATGTACAGTCAGTCAAAATGTATTTTTTTTAAATATTTTCCTCATAACATCATGACCAATTAGCTCAACTACACCTTTTACCCTGTTGTCCCCAAACACACCATCTCATCTTCAGTTCTCCAGTTTCTGTGGCTGCCCTATTGCACTTAAAACAAAACAAAACAAAACAAAACAAAAAGGCACAAATTATCCTGTTACTGCTCTCAGTTCTCTATCTGTGTTCACTGGATTTATACTGAGAAATCTGCTGCTTTGTTTCCAAGCACAAGGTATGGAGTATGAATTAAACAGCTCCTGAAACTGCTGATCTATAAGCAGAACATACAATAGGCTGACTTTTGATACGTAATTTATATTCACTTATTCCAAACGACCTTTGTAACTCAATCATTCTGCCACTCATGAATTATGGGCACATTAAAACTAATGTAAATAATAGATTTTACATGCTACTGTTATATATTGATTCAAAAAGCAACTTTGGATTTAAATAGCAAAAATAGCAAAATCTGGATTCAAATTTCAGAACTTCTATTGCTTCTGAATTTCTTTGACCATAAGTTTACTGGGGAAAACTTACACATTTCGGATTACCGTTTGTAACTCAATTAACCCTCCTTCCCACCCTTCCCCTTAACTCAAGATTTTAAGATTTATAATTTATCAATATAGGTATGATTATTTGTCCCATGCATATTACTGTAAATTTACTTTTAAAACAGAAAAAAAGACATTTCCAGCTTTTGGACTGCATTCTTTTTGTCCTGACAATGGGAGCTCCATGACAGTTCTGTTCAGGAAATATCAAACATTTCTTTCTTGATCAGCCACTTGAGCTTCTGACTCTCAAAATTATGGTGCTAAAGGTTCAGTACAACACGTTTCATCTACCAAAAAAAAATAAAATAAAATAAAAAGTCTGTGTTGTTTCATGTCTGATACTTTTCTTTTTTTTTTTTTTTTTTTTTAATCCTAAACAACAACAGGTCTTTTTGTTTGTTTGTTTGTTTTTCTCTGACTTCTGTTTTCTGTGTGTCCATGGAAATAAGCATCTATACTGTAGAGATAGAGCAGAATGTAAACACTTAGAAATCCATTTATTTGGCTGAATTACTTCCAGATTGTCTGATAAACAGTAAAAGGACTTCTTTGTATTTATGATCCCATTTCCTGGTATTGTGCACATGCATCTATGTGGTTCCATGATGATTGCAGAAAAGGACCTTGAACAGTTTGTACTGATTATACTATGTGAGAGAAGCAATTTATTGTAACAAGAGTCCTTCAAAGGTTGCTGTAGGTCTTGTTTTATTGATCAATATATGAATGGGCTTGATTTATATGGAGAAGGAATGTCTTTTTAAGGTTAGCCCTCAAAGATCATTCCATTGCAATCCCAAAGAAGATATACAAGGTCATGCAGTTGAGCACTATGAAATCAGTTCACAGTACAAAATACTATTTTGTTGTATGTTCCATCTCATTTGTGTTACTGTAGCACAGTAGCTACGACAGTTCTACAGTTCTACAACAGCAGCAGAAGCAAAAAGTGTGTTTGACACTTTTGCAGATGAGGCATTAAGTAAGTCTGTGGTTCCTTCTCATTTCCAATCAGAACTAAATAAACTTTACAACAACGAGAAGATAGTTGGCCCTTAAAACAGGTCTTTAATTGATTCTACTTTGATCTTGGAGAAAAAAAAAAAATAATAAAATATTTTTTTAAAAAAATATTGCTTTGGAAAGCCCTATAACTAGAAGGAAAGCTGGAAAGGCATTCATCTATAGTACTCTTTGGATTTGTCTGAGGAAGAAAACCTAGAAACATTTTTAGAAAACTCAGAGAAAACAAAAAAAACACCAAAGGGGGAAATCTCAGGTAAAATAATGCTGTAAAGGTTTGAGAGAGTATTTATAATAGCTGGTATTTTTGGGTGAACACAGGAAATATCATGCCACATTAAGGCATTGCCTTCAACAGATCGTGGGCAAAATATCCTATTCTCTCCATATACTTTCAGCAGGGTTTTGCAAGTGAAAAAAATCAAGTTTCCTCTTATTTTCTACTGTTTGCCTGTATCAACTAGCACCTCTCCATAATTCACTAACCCTACAGCCAATCCAAAAGCGAAACTAAACCCCTAGAAGAAAAAATAATACCCAAGTATCCTGTAAAAAGTTCTGTGTGTCCAGGCAACCTTTATTTCTTTCCACTAAGACAAAGTTGCTTGCTTGGCTTCCTTTGACAAGTAAAAAGTGGTTTACTGCACCTGTTAAAAAGTCCCACCTCATCTGAGGCTTCAAAGAAAACAAGTATACTTCATTGAATCCATATATGAATAAAATCCAATTTAAAAAATAGCTTGTTTCCTAACTTTTTGCCAAAGTATGGCAATATCCCATTCTAAAGGAGTGTGAAAAAAAAGTATTTCATATGCAACTATACTATAAATCAGTTATAAAGAAGGAGGAATGGGTGAAGTCTTCTCAGAATTACATAAGCATTTATATGTCACATTGGGCATTACATATGTATTAGATCCTTCACAAAAGACAGATGTATGAGAGATGATTTCTGGCCTGCTATTTCTAGATAAAAAGAAGATGTATTGCTAAAACTTCACTGCTACATATCTGGTTTTATATTGTAGCTATGAGAAAATACAGTGGAAAGAAATCCAAAAGGCCCAAAGCAAAAAATTAGTTGCAGAGACTGTGTATTCTTTATTTAAACCACATGACTGATAACTAAGAACCATCTGCGTAAAGTCCTGTGCACTCAAAGGTATGTTCCTTTGCTCCCATTTATGTTATTGTTAAAAAGAAAAGTGTACCTTAACCAAATGCTAACGCCAGTTTCATTTGTAACTGTCTTAAAACTGTGAAGCTCTCTTATTTGATGAGGAAAAAACAAGTGATCACTATTAATTATATTGCATTTGAATTGAATTTTGAGAATGCCACCTGAAAAAAGAAAACTCTAGCATTATTTGTTGTCCTGGCTAGGATCTAGGTATATATACTTTATGCAGCTATTGCTATGCATTCGTGTGGAAGGATGCACATGACAAAACAGAAAGATTAGATTCAAAATGGTAAAATTCTGTAATGATTTCTTTCCTAAGGGAGAATGGTTTGAGGAAATGTTAAGACTGTCTTAGTAAGAGGAAAGTTAGAGTAAAAATGGTTACACTGGTTATAGTGGGTAGACCTGCTGTGAAGAAAGAGCTTCAAATGACCTATTCCATATGGAAAGCAAAACTCACTTTTAAGAGCAAGCAATAAAACTGAACTGGGTTAAATTACAGAATGTAATTCCATACCGAACAAAAGATGCAGTTATTATAACATTCAGCTTGGCTTATACTTGGAATTTCTTATTCTTTCTGCCAGTTGCTTGACACCAACTTCCAAATTTATTATCAAGTGTTCCAATTTGAAAAGCCAGTTAGGAGTCTGTCTACTCCTAACTAACTAACTAACTAACTGACTGACTGACTGCTGTGAAGTGGTCACTTAAGACTGCCATGTATGAGAAGCAATCAGTTCAAAAGGAACAGGAAGACAGGCATGGATGTGGTATGTATGCAAATATGAATAAACATTGTTAAATGCAGGGATCCAGATTGTGATTTTATAGATGAGAGGAAAACAGAACATTTAAAATGTTTATTCAATGAAAATATTTCCTTTTTAAGTACTAGAGTCTCTCAAAGACCATTGATGAATGCTGTCAACAGGCAGGCTTTTTTGTTGTTGTTGTTTTTTGTTTGTTTGTTTGTTTTTAAGTAATTTTAATTAAGCCTTCCATCAGCTTGATCAGCTTGAATCTGTGGCAAGCTTAGAGACTTTCTTCCTTGTTTAACATTTTATCGTTGTTCAAGCAGATAGATAGCATTATATCATAAATACATATAATAGGAATTACATGAGAAACAATGTATGAAAGCTTTCTTACGAAGTGGGATTTCCCCATATTACACAGCTTTGTTTATCACACTTCATACTGTCACGTTGGATATGCCAATTAATTTCAGCACAGTGTTTGTAAACCCTCTTCGTGTAATCTTAGTCTTGAGATGTCTTTTAA
>NC_092621.1:41997500-42002500 GCF_047663525.1 Anas platyrhynchos | reverse complement strand
AATAAATAAAAACAAAAATGAGAAAGAAAGAAAGAAAGAAAGAAAGAAAGAAAGAAAGAAAGAAAGAAAGAAAGAAAGAAAGAAAGAAAGAAAGAAAGAAAGAAAGAAAGAAAGAAAGAAAGAAAGAAAGAAAGAAAGAAAGAAAGAAAGAAAGAAAGAAAGAAAGAAAGAAAGAAAGAAAGAAAGAAAGAAAAGAGCAAGTAAGAATTAAAGAACTAGGATATTTATTGTAGGTTTGTATTTTACAGTAGCTAGGAATTAATGTTCAAGTTCTGAGGTAGAGTATATAATCAGGATGTCCTCCAGAGCAGAAAAGACAAGACATTCAGGCCTCTTTTAATTCTATTGAAGTATTTATGTGCAAAATGTGGGAAATTCTGCCTGATTTTTAATAGACTCCAAATACTTTCCACTTGCAATAAGTTCAACATTTCTCAAGAAATTTTCATTTGGAAGCATATGGAAGAGTTGGAAGATGACACTTCTGAGATTAGAAATGCTCCTGTGGGCCTAAGAATTAATATGAATTATGCTAGGTATTTACAAACTGAAAGAAATAATTGAGATTTCCTGTTTCTAGACCAGCACATTGCTTTTGAAAAATTACCTGTATTGTACTTAGTGGGAAAGCATAGATTTGTACATATTTTATACGTCTTCCCAATGTATGCTTCTTTAAAAATAAGCATTTAAACATACTAACAACATTAGCTGGGGTTCTGTTATTCTGTTCTTTTTAAAGTGGATTTCTATCAACTCATTAACATCCCTCATGGTACTGGAACTAAGTCTTTAAATGAATTGCCAGAGTTACTTTTCATTTTTTAATTCTCAACATATTATTTCTGTCACCTTTCAGGACTGGATTTCAGGTGACCAAGATAAGATGTGACTAAACTAGAAAGTTTTCAAGAAAAAAAAAAAAAATCATTTCAAGAAAAAAAAATCATAGAATGTCTTGTGTTGGAAGGAACCTGAAAGATCATCTTGTTCCAACCCTCCTGCCATGGGCAGGGACACCTCACACTAGATCAGGTTGCCCAGGGCCTCGTCTAGACTGGTTTTGAACACCTCCAGAAATGGGGCATTCATGGTTTCTCTGGGCAACCTGTTTCAGTGCCTCACCACTCTCTGTGTGAGGATTTTCTTCCTAATGTCTGATCTAAATCCCCTCTTTTAGTTTAAAACCATTCCCCCTTGTCCTGTCATTGTCTGCCTGAGTAGAAAGTTGCTCTCCATCTTCTTCACAAGCCACTTTTAAGTACTGTAAAGCTGCAATAAGGCCACCCTGGAGACTTATATTCTTCAGACTGAACAGCCCCAACTCTCTGAGCCTGTATTCATAGGAAAATTTGTAGGACCTTAATACTCTCACCTATGGCAGTTGAGGAAGACCGTGGGCTCTGAATCTTGATAATGATTTGATTAAGTTTATTCTGTACCATTGCTTATTTTCATTACTACCCAACTAATAGCAATTCATAGCTCTTGTCCACTTCTAGATTTATGTAGGTACTTTAATTGTTTATAATTATTCTTTAGAGAGTTATTTCTTGAAGGAAAACACTATATTCTATATTCTTTCTGTTTTCAGAATTCTCTTTTGACATTATATAGTTGTTGTGGTTTTTAATATGTAATTACTTAGTTTATTAAGACAAAGATATGTCTAATAATACAAAGCAATGGAATAATCTAAGGATTTTAAAAAATTTTATTTTTAGAGAAACATTAAAATCTCAGTCCCTTCACACCTGCACAAGGATTACTACAAAGTGTTTAAAGTGAACGGTTGCACTTAACAAATTTTGAAGCGTAGTGATAGAGTAGGGTCTGAATAAGCAGTAAATCTCTCTTGTCCTCCCTCTTAATCATGTCAGACAACGTTCTTCTTTCCTCACATTTTCCACTTTTGTTTGTGCATACCATTATACATCCAGACTACTTTCTCTGCAGCAACAACACAAATCTAAAAGAGAGAACATAAAAAGTTATAGGAGCAAAAGTTCCTGGACAAGAGCTGCTATCTAGGCTTAAATCAAAGCTACACCCAGCCCTGCATATTTTCTCTTTTGGTAACCAGGATGAAGACAAGAAGGGAAAAATACAATATATACATATATATACATATATATACATATATATATATGTGTGTGTGTGTGTGTGTGTAGTATGTATACATAGTATATGGCAGTCTATGAATTTCTCTAATATTTTTTTGATAAACATATATATTCTTAGCCACACTATCTAGACAGTCGAATTCCAAATAATATTTCTTATCTCTAAGATCTTAATTAATATCTAAGCTCAGCAATTCTTTTTTTTTTTTTTCAGAAGCTCCATTTTTTAATCAGAATACATTAAAATGGTTTACATGTGTTCTTATCTTTTGTTATTTTGACATAAAGCTACTCCCCCAAGACCAACCCTTCATCCCATAAGCTTATTATTTCATAGTATTTTATTGCATAGATTTCTGGGACAAAGTTAAAAATGAGCACAACATTTGGACTTGAAGACAAGGAGACTCAAAAATTTTAATTTTCAGCAACATCTGGATTTTCACTTAGTATTATCTTTGCTGAACACTCCCTTAGCATATTTTATGCTAAGTATGTCAGTATACTTTGCAACAATATCATCCAAAGTACTGGACTAGTATCACATTCTAAACTATGCTGATACTTTTTGAATATCTGAAGGGACAAAAAGCAAAGAATACTCTAAACCATGTATTTAACATATTGCTTTAATATTGCTTTGAACTGGCCTAGAAAACATGCATGCATAGCCATTATGCAATTGCCCTCTAAGCACAAATATGCATATAGCTGTGTCTACTGTGGATTCCAGTGCTTTGTACTTGAGAAATGATTCCTGTATTTCCTTCTGATTTCCCTACCTACACAAGATCATTCCTCAATACCACTATGTATTTAAAGGGGAAGAAAAAAAAATTTAAGCAGCATCATAAATCATTCAGCAAACACCCCAGCTCTATTCATAGCCATACATATGTTGCCAGTGATACAGATAAATATAGAGTCATAGAAATATACACACAGACTTTGAGAAAATATGCCTCTAGACAGAAACATATTGTGCATATGCAAATAACTGTCTGGCACTGAAGCTTTGCCCTTTAGCATTCACTTAACTCTAGCTCTTTTCTACCCCTGCTCCCTCCCATTTTTCCATCTGTTTATTTTTTCCAAACCTTCACTTAAGAATACAGTACAATCTCTCAAAAATCAAGAAATACAGTCCTGTAAATATAACTGCCAGGTATAACATACAATATTGCTTGTGGGAGGGGAAAAAAATAGAGGAGGCTACATTCAAATTTTCTTACAAAGGTTACAGGAAATGGGTTTTATCCATTTCGTCTGAATGATGTTCATTCCTGGTTAGATTTCAAGTCTGGTTGCTATACTTTAAAGAAATTGTATAATCCAGGCCTTGCCATCAGCTTTCTTAATTTATTTCCCTGAAATGACAGGCCTGGCAAAGGCAGACTGGCCTCTCAGATGTCTGGATTACACTGTAGCTATGGAAACAGGTGTTAAAGTGCTATGAATTTCAAGTTATACTGATATTCTGCACATCACGTCTGTACTGATGACAGGTTATTTTACATGCTGACCAATACAGTGGCATCAGTCTTACTGATTCACAGGATGCCATCGGGTAAGAGAGCCCCTGTGATGGATGTGGGGAGCTGTCCCAGGTCTCACACTCCTTCCATGTCCGTTCATGTGCAGGTTACAGCATGTAGACACCAAAGCAGTACCTTCTGTCACGCTTTCCAATGTCTTCAGGCCAAGAAGGGTAGGTGCCTGAAGTCACCTTGCGAGGGCCTTTCCAGCTTATAGAGTACTTATTTTCTTCCTTGAAGGAAACCAGTTTGTAGTTCACCCTCACACAGTGACTGAAGACTTGAAGTCTTGGGTTTGCAAGTGGTAGCGCAAAAATAAATAAATAAATAAATGAAATAAAATAAAATAAAATAAATCAGCAAAAGCTGGGAGAAGAAGAACAGAACAAAGAAAATGTCTGTACTGTGGGGTAGAAAATCACCTGTGGTAACAGCTGTCACTCCCCTGCCACCTTCTGTGACTTCTAGCAGTTCCAGCATGAGGGACCTGGCAGGAGGGTGACCACTTCCTGTTGCCTCCTGAAGCAAATTCAGTTCAAACATTGCATTACCATTCTCCCTCAGCAGAAACTGTGAAGTCAGAAAGTAGCTTCTATGGAATTTTGTGCATCCAGGCAAACAGCTGCAGAAGTCACAAGTTTTCAAAGAAATATACACGGTCTCCCTCAGTCCTGTTATTTTGAGACACCCCATGTTGTCATTTACCTTCTCCTTCACAGTCATGTTGTTTTGGTGAGAGATTTATGCTGCTTGTCTGTATGGACATTCCCCAGGTAGCTCAACATCCTCCTTTGTGCTACCCAGATAGTCCAGCCCTTCCTGAACCTGCCTTCAGGACAGTTCCCTGAAGCAGGGCCTTCTCTTTTTCTTTGTGTCTCTTATTTATAGCAACACAAAGGGTGACAGATTTGGTGTTATACCGCCCACCATTATACTGTATTCTTTCTCTGAAAATTGAGAAGCTTTTTTTTTTAGCTTTTTTTTTTTTTTTTTTTAAAGAGCTGTAAGACCCCCTTAAAACTAAGACTATTTTCTGAAATATGATGAAGCAATAAACACCCTGAAGAATTTAAGTGAATATTTTGTTGTCACATAACTACAATATAGAGATGTATTATGTTGGTCCAAAAGAAATAGAGCATACCAGATACAAGGTACCAAAACATGTATATGACATTACCAATGATGATATGAGCTGAATTCCCCTATATAGAAAAATAAACAGAACACATTACCTATAGAGCTGAGAACTACCATATCTCTTTATATCTGTTCCAAGACTTAATGTTGCTTTTGAGCAACCCATCCCTGGAACAGCTCACTTGTCTACTTTATGTAAACA